>NC_037671.1:2274765-2486115 GCF_003255815.1 Theropithecus gelada | reverse complement strand
AAAAAAAAAAAAAAAAAAAAAAAGAGATGGTCATTCAGGTATTAGGCAGGCATAGGTGAGGTGGGTCATCAGATAGGGACCTGGAACTCAGAAGAGAGCCTTTCACAGGAGGGGTGGGAACCTCCGTGCACCTCTAACCTTCTCTATTCAGACTCAGAGAGTCGCCATGGGAGGGAATCGGGAAGGGGCAACTCCTGCAGTTACCTTCGATGACTCAGATTCTGGTTACCTGCTGCTCAATCCTTCACTTTCTCTTTTCTTAGCTCTTGGCGTTTAGGGAAGTCCTGTTTTAACAAGACTGTTCCAGGTGTCTGCCATGTGGATGGCCTCAGCTGTACTTGTTCATAGACAGAAAGGGACAGAAAATCCTCTGGGGACATGGCCGGGCTGCAACGTCCAGCTTCTGCTCCCCAGGGAGATGCTGATGCTCCCATCGCAAAAGATGTACCACTTATTTTGTCACAGGAGGCTGCTGTTTCTTTGCAGCACCTTTTTGGTTGTTTTTGAGATGCGATCTCATTCTGTTGCCCAGGCTGGAGTACAGTGGCATGATCATGGCTCACTGCAGCCTCAAAACCCTGGGGCAGTCCTCCCACCTCAGCCTCCCAAGTAGCTGGGACTACAGGTGCTTGCCAACACACCTGGCTAATTTTTGTATTTTTTGTAGAGATGGGGGTACACCATGTGGCCCAGGCTGGTCTCAAACTCCTAGGCTCAAGTAATCTGCCTGCCTCAGCCTCCCACAGTGCTGGGATTACAGGCATGGGCCCCCGAGCTCAGCCTTTTGGCAGCATCTACACAAGCTGCGGAAGGCCTCAGATTCCAGGCCTCAGATGGAGTGCAGCAAAGTGGCATGAGACTCAGCTCTGCAGATGTTTTCCCTGGGGCTTAAAGTTGTTCCGCTCTTCACAGACCCCAGCCTGGGCCAGATGGCATAACCCCATCTCTACAAAAAAATACAAAAATTAACCAGGTGTGTTGGCGAGCACCTGTAGTCCCAGCTACTTGGGAGGCTGAGGTGGGAGGATTGCTTCTGTCTTGGGAGTCTGGGGACCTGGGAGAGGAAGATCATCACCTGACAGGCAAAGGGATTCCTACCATAACCCCAAGGTCAGGAATCTGGTCCACAAACTGCTTTTCATCCCAAGACCTCAGGCTCAAAGTCAAAGTTCCCCTCTTCTGTGTTGGGCAGCACCACCCGCACCACTCTGCCACCAATCCAGGGCACTCTTCTAGTTTCTTCATGAATTAGGCCTCCCTTTTTCTGATCTGAAAGAAAAGGACCCTAATAACAAGCCAGAACTCCTCCCAGCAAAATCTCTGGGATTAAGAACATTGGTACTTCCTTTGTTCATGTGTGAATAATCAATATTCTCCAGCCTCTTTTCTGTCTCCTTTGTGCACACACTTTCTCACTTTCCAATAGATAACATCTATCTTCCCTCAGTCTGCAGCTGAAACTCTGTGACCGCTGGGGGCAGGCCCTGTTCTCTTCGGCTCTCACTCTGGGGCCCAAGATTAGTGCTCTGGGGCGGGCGCCGTGGCTCACACCTGTAATCCCAGCACTCTGGGAGGCTGAGTCTGGTGGATCACTTGAGGCCAGGAGTTCGAGACCAGCCTGGCCAACATTGTAAAACCCTGTCTCTACTAAAAGTATGAAAATTGCCAGGCAAGGTGGCACATGCCTGCAATCCCAGCTACTCGGGCAGAATAATTGCTTAAACCTGGGAGGCAGAGGTTGCAGTGAGCCAAGATCATGCCACTGCACTCCATCCAGCCTGGGCAACAGAGCAAGACTCTGTCTCAAAAAAAAAAAAAAAAAAAAAATGCTGGGTGTAGTGGCTCACACCTATAATCCAAACACTTTGGGAGGCCGAGGAGGGTGGATTACCTGAGGCCAGGAGTTCGAGACCAGCCTGGCCAATATGGTGAAACCCCGTCTCCACTAAAAATACAAAAATTAACCGGGCTCAGTGGCAGATGTCTGTAATCCCAGCTACTCAGGAGGCTGAGGCAGGAGAATCGCTTGAACCTGAGCAGCAAAGGTTGCAGTGAGCCGAGACGGCACCACTACACTCCAGTCTGGGTGACAAAGTAAGACTCTGTCTCAAAAAAAAACAAAAGACAGTGATGTGCTAGTAAACCAGCTTGTGGGGGAGATAGGGATCCCCGGTTGTAGCAGTTATCAGTTTCCATGGTGTAGACACTTCCTCCCATGACCAATTTCCAACCACTAACAGTTTAACTACCAGCTTGCAAATTTCCTGAATATTTAACACTCTCACTAGCAGGTCTGAGCTGTCTCCAGCACTCCACTGGTTCAGGGGAATCACTGGAGCTTCCCTGGGACCCAGGATGTCTCGACAAAATGAGTAACAGATCACATGGAAGTGAAGGGAGACAGGGTACCTCACACGTCATTTCTGCCCGCTGGTTCCCCTGGCTCAGGGTACTGGAAAGAGTAAGGACTTTAAAAAAGCTCTAGATTCAAGTCCTTGTGGGACTGCGAGTTTCAGCATCTAACTCTGCAAAATAGGGTTGATAAAACCAACCCACAGGATTACTTTGAAGATAAAATTAGATACCTAGATTAAATGCCTAACAAATACACGGAGCAAGCTCTCAATATACATCTTCTTTTGCCCCCACCCTCTCCTAATTTTCTTGTAGTTCAAAGAATTCTTTTTCAAAGGACCCAGTAGGAGAAGTCCAGATGCAACCCTGTCAAAGAGGGGACAGGTGAGTCTACCCAATCCACCCCACTGTGAGCTTTAACTTTGGACCCCTGCAAGGTCTTTTCTGCTTCAAGACTCTCCTTTGTCCTCATTCCAAGAGGTGAGTTCATCAAAATTTTCTGGGGTTCATGCCATCTGGCTTCATTCTCCTCTGATATGGCAAGCTGCACCCAGAACCAGAAACCACACTCCAAAAAGGCAGCAGCATGTCAGGGCCACAGCAAGCGCATGGGCTGCCCCAAGGCTGCCCTTTGTACAGGGCAGAGCACATAAAGCTTTCCGCATGCCCCAAATGCCTCCCACATCAAACCAGGTCGCTTAATCAACGGTTACACAGAACACTCATGGGGATTTATGGTACAATTTTGCAGCAGGAGGTTGTGGTCAGAGATTTAGAAGAACTTTCCAACTATAAAACCACCCTAGAAGGAAGTGGAATCTTTGACTCTGTGGCTGGAGTGGGGGAGGAGTCAGAAGCAGAAGGGACACGAGGCTCCCTAGATTTGAGTTTTGCCGCTGACAAACAATGAAACGATTGGGATCATACAACAGAGACAGCAAATGAAACTTTGGAGACATGTGGTTTCTTTTTATTTTTATATTTTTATTTTATTTTATTTATTATTATTATTATTATTATTATTTAGATGGAGTCTAACTCTTTTGCCCAGGCTGGAGTGAAGTGACATGATCTCAGCTCACTGCAACCTCTGCCCCCGGGTTCAAGCGATTCCCTGCCTCAGTCTCCCGAGTAGCTGGGATTACAGGTGCTTGCCACCATGCCCAGCTAATTTTTGTATTTTTAGTAGAGACAGGGTTTCACCATGTGGCCAGGCTGGTCTTGAACTCCTGCCTTCAGGTGATCCACCCACCTCAGCCTCCCAAAGTGCTGGGATTACAGGCATGAGCCTCCACCCCTGGCCTGAGAAATATGTTTTCTTGTGGCAAAGAGCTTTTGGTAACTCAGGAAAGTTTCAGAAACTTTGAAGTATTATACAAAAACTCTTAATTAGAATTAGATGAGAAGGCCGGGGACAGTAGCTCATGCCTATAATCCCAATACTTTGAGAGGCCGAGGCAGGCAGATCATGAGGTCAAGAGATCAAGACCATCCTGGCCAACGTGGTGAAACCCTGTCTCTACTAGAAGTACAAAAGTTAGCTGGGCATGGTGGTGCGTGCCTGTAGTCCCAGCTACTCAGGAGGCTGAGGCAGGAGAATCGCTTGAACCCAGGAGGTGAAGATAGCAGTGAGCCGAGATCGCGCCATTGCACTCCAGACTGGTAACGAGCCTCCATCTCAAAAAAAAAAAAAGAATTAGATGAGAAGATCTGGGTTTGAACCATATCTGGCCACTTTCCAACTGACTGACCTATGCAAGTTATTTAACCACGCTGAGTCTTGGTCACTCATGTTCATTCACTCAGGCTATATTTATTGAGCATCTTGCATGTGTCTTGCGTGGGGCTAAGAGAATCCTGGGAAGATGATGGTGAGCAAAACCAGGCACAGTCCTTTTTCTTTTCTTTCCTTTTCTTTTTTTGGTAGAGACGGGGTCTCACTCTAATGCCCAGGCTGGTCTCGAACTCCAGGGCTCAAGTGATCCTCCCACCTTGGCCTCCCAAAGTACTGGAATTACAGGCATAAGCAACCTTGCCAAGTCCACAGTCCTTTTCTTATGAAGCTGAAAATTTATTCATTGTAACAAAACATACTAATGCTAAGACCACTGGATATGCACATGCAAAAGAATGAAGTTGGACCCCTATCTCATATCATAGACAAAAATTTAATCAAAATGGATCAAAGACCTACATGTAAAAGATAAAACTATTAAATTCTTAGAAGAAAACACAGATGTAAATCTTTGTGACCATAGACTAGGCAGCGGTTTCTTAGCTATGACACAGTGCACAAGCAGGAAAAAAAAATAGATAAATCGGACTTCAAAAATTTAAACTTTTGTGCTTCAAAGGACATTAAGAAAATAGGTTGAGCATGGTGGCCCATGCCTGTAGCCCTAGCACTTTGGGAGGCCAAGCCAGAAGGATTGCTTGAGCCCAGGAGTTCGAGATCAGCCTAGGCAACAAAGCGAGACCCCGTCGCTATTTAAAAGAAAGAAAGAGAGAGAGAGAGAGAGAAAGGAAGGAAAGAAGGAAGGAAGGAAGGAAGGGAGGGAGGGAGGGAGGGAGGGAGGGAGGGAGGGAGGGAAAGAAAGAAAGAAAGAAAGAAAGAAAGAAAGAAAGAAAGAAAGAAAGAAAGAAAGAAAGAAAGAAAGAAAGAAGGAAGGAAGGAAGGAAGGAAGGAAGGAAGGAAGGAAGGAAGGAAGGAAAGAAGGAAGGAAGGAGAAAAGAAAGGAAGGAAGGAAGGAAGGAAAAGAAAGAAAGGGAAAGAAAGAAAGAAGGAAAGTAAAGAAGACCCATAGAATGGGATAAAATATTTGTAAATTATGAATCAGTTAAGAGACATATATTTAGAATTTATAACAAACTCTTACAACTCAATAATAAAAAGACAACCCAACTTAAAAATAGGCAAAGGATCTGAATAAACATTTCTCCAAAGGTATACAAATGACCAATAAGCACATGAGAAGATGTTCAGGCAGGGCCCGGTGACTCACGCCTGTAATCCCAGTACTTTGGGAGGCTGAGGTGGGCGGATCAGTTGAGGTCAGGAGTTTGAGACCATCCTGGCCAACCTGCTGAAACCTCGTCTCTAGTAAAAATATAAAAAATTAGCCAGGAGTGGTGGTGCACACCTGTAATCCCAGCTACTCAGGAGGCTGAGGCAGGAGAATCGCTTGAACCCGGGAGGCAGAGGTTGCAGTGAGCTGAGATCACACCATTGCATTCCAGCCTGGGCAACAGAGTGAGACTCTGTCTCAAAAGAAAAAAGAAAAAGATATTCAACATCATTAACCACCAAGAAAATGATAAATCTAAACCACCATGAAATACCACTTTATACCTACTAAGACGACTAGAATCAAAAAGACAGACTGGAGAAACTGGAACCTTCATACACTGCTGGTGAGAATGTCAAATGGCTCAGCAACATTGGAAAGCAGTTCTCAAAAGTGGAACATAAAGTTACCATATGACCTCGAAATTCCACTCCTAAGTGTATACCAAAGAGAAAACGGATGTCCATACAAAATCTTATACAGGAATGTTCACACTAGCATTATTCACAATAGCTAAAATTTGGAAACAGTATAAATGTCTATCAACTGATGAATGTATAAATAAAATATGGTATATCCACACAACGAAATAGTATTCAACAATAAAAAGAAAGTACTGATTCATGCTATAACATTGATAACACTATGCTAAGTGAAAGAAGCCAGACATAAAATGCCACATATTACATGATTGTTTATATGAAATGTCCAGAATAGGCAAATCTATAGAGACAAAAAGTAGATTGGTGGTTGCCTAAGGCCAGGAAGGGGAACGATTGGGGGTAAAACCGGAAATGACTGCTAATGAGCATGGGATGTATTTTGAGTGATGAAAATGTTCTAAAATTGTGGTGATGGTTGCACAACTCTGTGAATTTACTAAAAACCATTTCAGCCAGGCGCAGTGGCTCACGCCTGTAATCCCAGCACTTTGGGAGACCGATGTGGGTGGATCACGAGGTCAGGAGTTCAAGACCAGCCTGGCCAAGATGGTGAAACCCCATCTCTACTAAAAATGCAAAAATCAGCTGGACATGGTGGCAGGAGCCTATAATCCCAGCTACTCGGGAGGCTGAGTGGGAGTATCACTTGAACCAGGGCGGCAGAGGTAGCATCAAGCCGAGATCAAGCCACGGCACTCCAACCTGGGCAACAGAGTGAGACTCTGTCTCAAAACAAAAAAACAAACAAACAAAAACCATTTCATTGTACATTTTTAAAGGGTGAATTTTTTTTTTTTTGAGATGGCATCTCACTCTGTACCCCAGGCTGGAGTGCAGTGGCATGATCTCGGCTCACTGCACTGCAACCTCCGCCTCTTAAAAGGTGAATTATATAGTATGTGAATTGTGTCTCAATATAACTGTTATTAAAAATAACAGCATAACTCGAGCAGATATTTGTATACCCACATTCACAGCAGCATCATTCACAATAGCCAAAAGGTGGAAGCCATCCAAGTGTCCATCAATAGATGAATGAATAAGCAAAATGTGGCCAGGCGTGGTAGCTCACACCTGAATTCCCAGCACTTTGGGAGGCTGAGGTGGGAGGACTGCTTGAGCTTAGGAGTTCGAGACAAGCCTCGGCAACTTGGTGAGACCTCATCTCTACCAAAAATACAAAAATTAGCCAGGCATGGTGGTGCATACCTGTAGTCCCAGCTACTCAGGGTGCTAAGGTGGTAAGAGGATAGCTTGAGCCGGGGAGACTGAGGCTGCAGTGGGCTGAGATCGCACCACTGCATTCCAGCCTGGGCAACAGAGGGAAACTCTGTCTCCACCAAAAAAAAAAAGTGGTATATACGTATATGCATATAATGGAGTACTTTTTTAAAAAGAAAATTCTGATATGTGCTACAATGTGGATAAACCTTGAAGACATCATGCTAAGTGAAATAAAAGTCAATCATGGCAGGGCATGGTGCCTCATGCATGTAATCTCAGCACTTTGGGAGGCCAAGGCGGGTGGATCACTTGAGGTCAGGAGTTCGAGACCAACCTGACCAACATGGAGAAATTCTACTAAAAACACAAAAAATTTGCCGGGTGTGGTGGTGCATACCTGTAATCCCAGCTACTCAGGAGGCTGAGGCAGGAGAATCGCTTGAACTTGAACCTGGGAGGTGGAGGTTGTGGTGAGCCAAGATCGCATCATTGCACTCCAGCCTGGGCAACAAGAGCAAAACTCCATCTCAAAAAAAAAAAAAAAAAAAAAGCCAATCACAAGAGGAAAAATATTTTATGATGCCACCTTTTTTTTTGAGACAGAGTTTTGCTCTGTTACCCAGGCTGGAGTGATCTCAGCTCACTGCAATCTCGCCTTCTGGGTTCAAGTGATTCTCCTGCCTCAGCTTCTCAAGTAGCTGGGATTACAGGTGCCCACCACCATGCCCGGCTAATTTTTGTATTTTAAGTAGAGATGGGGTTTTGCAATGTTGGCCAGGCTGGTCTTGAATTCTGACCTCAGGTGATGCGCCCGCCTCGGCCTCCCAGAGTGCTGGGATTATAGTCGTGAGCCACCATGCCCAGCCGATTCCACTTTTTTTAAGACAGAGTCTTGCTGGAGTGCAGTGGCGTGAGCTCGGCTCACTGCAACTTCTGCCTCCCGAGTTCAAGCGATTCTTGTGCCTCAGCCTCTTGAGTAGCTGGAATTACAGGCACATGGCACCATGTCCAGCTAATTTTTGAATTTTTAGTAGAGACGGGGTTTTGCCATGTTGGACAGGCTGGTCTCGAACTCCTGACCTCAAGTGATCCACCAGACTTGGTCTCCCAAAGTCCTGGGATTACAGGCATGAGCCACCATGCCCAGCCTATTATTCCATTTATAAAAGGCACCTACATCCTGGCCAACATGGTGAAACCCCATCTCTACTAAAAATACTAAAGTTAACTGGGCATGGTGGCGCGTGCCTGTAATCCCAGCTACTTGGGAGGCTGGGTCAGGAAAATCGCTAGAAGCCAGGAGGCGGAGGTTGCAGTGAACCGGGATCATGCCACACCACTCCAGGTTGGCAACAGAGCGAGACTCCATCTCAAAAAAGTAAATAAATAAAAAATAAAATAAAAGACATCTAAAGTGGTTACATTCTAAAGAAAGTAGAATGGTGGTTGCCAGGGCTAAGGAAAGCGGGGAACGGGAAGGTATTGTTTACTGGGTGGAGTTTCAGTGGGGGAAAATGAAAAAGTTCTGAATGTGGCTGATGGTGATGGTTGCAAAATAATATGGATGTACTTAATGCCACTGAACTGTATGTTTTAAAATGGTTAAAATGCTAAATTTATGTCTATTTTACTACAATTTTCAAAATAAAGGCATAATAATAGCTCTTACCTCATGGGGTGATTGTGAGGATGAAGAAGATGAATATTGGCTGAAGGAATGGCTAAAACAAGTAACAACTTTTATGAGCCTGGCTTGGAGAGTGGGGTTGGGAATGAGACAGGGAGTGGTGGAGGGACAATTTAACTTTCTACCTTAACACATTTACCTACTGTTTAGGTTTTCCCCCAACTGTTATATAACTCAGCAAGCTATAGACATGGCAGGGGGCTGCTTATATTCTCAAGTTATTGATTTGTTCAAGTCTCAGTGTCCACAGAAAAGTGCATGAGTTTTGGGATCCATATTCTATCCTTGGCCAGTATTTGACCTTCTGTGTTTGTATCTTTCCCCAGATTTCTTTAGCTTTGCTTACCTTACTCTTCATCTACTACCAATTGACTAGAGTCTTAGTCACGAAGATCTTCAACCTCCCTGTCTGATCACTAGATCCTCCCCTCTCATCTGAGAAAGGCCCCAGCCTCAGATAGAAGGGCTCCCTGTCTCTCTGACCCAGTGTCCCCTGAATGCCTCTTCCCCATTTTTACCTGACTTCATACAGTGAAATATTCCCTGAGAGCTGACTTTTCAGTTCCTCACTTTGCAAAATTGCGAGACCCACTCACCCAGGAGGCCGGAGATGGCTCAGAGCCCAGACAGCCGGAAGTCTGTTTCCTGGGCCGGGGAATGCTGGCAGAAATCCAGATAGCTGACGTCACCTGGTCCAGATGGCGGAAGCCATTGCCCAACCATAAGAAATCGATGCCAACAACACATTTCTCTATGGCTGTCTCCCTCAATCCAGAAAAGCATTTTCTTAGAGAGGAGGTAGCTGAGTAGTAGTGGAAAGTGGCCTGGCCTTCGAATCATGTGATGTGTTGGGTATGAGGCTGGCCGCAGCATCAGCTGACAAATAACGTGAGAGCGGAGCCCTGGACTCCAAGTCAGAAAACGTAAGTCTGAGTAGGAGCACAGCTACCTAACTTCTGACCTTTGACAAATCACTGGATTTCCTTCAACTGGCTTTTTAAAAGCTATGAATAATAATACTTCACAGAAGCTATTATTGCAAGGCTGGAATGAGGTCATCTGTATAAAAGATTTCATAAGCTTGAAGCAGGATGCCAATGCAAAATTCTGCCTCTGTGAGAGGCTTCCTGGGAGAAGCAGATCCCGGGGGGCAGAATGGAGAGTGATTCCAGGCTGTTCCCAGAGCCAGGCAGCTGGCACTGTGTGAAAGTGGGCTTGCCGCTGCCTAGCTCTGCAACTGGGATGCATAACATAGCCTCTCTGTGTCCGGTTACTCAGTCAAAATAAGGATAAGAATGCCCGTGTCTGACCGGGTGTGGTGGCTCACGCCTGTAATCCCAGGACTTTAGGAGGCTGAGGTAGGTGGATCACGAGGTCAAGAGATCGAGACCATCCTGGCCAACATGGTGAAAACCCGCCTCTACTAAAAATACAAAAATTAGTTGGGTGTGGTGGCACATGCCTGTAGTACCAGTTACTCAGGACGCTGAGGCAGAAGAATTGCTTGAACCCATAAGGCGGAAGTTGCAGTGAGCCAAGATCACGCCTCTGCACTCCAGCCTGGCGACAGAGCAAGACTCCGTCTAGAAAAAAAAAAAAAAAAAGAAGGCTCATGTCACAGGGTGGTCTTGGGGTATAGAGGGGCAGTGAGTGAGTTACTCCACATAGGGCACATAGCACAATGCCCAGCATGTGACAGCACTCACTGTGGAGTAATAATGTAAAAAAAAGAATCAGGCTGGTGGGACCAGGGGAAAGCAAAGAAATGAGGCAAATGGCCCAAGACATATGGCCCTCTTGCTCAGATAATGTACATAACTCACAAACTTCTGCTTGCCATCAAACACCTCAATTTATCAAACATCCTGGCTGACAAAAAAAAAAAAATGCAAGTTACCTCCCTGCTACCCTGGCATAATCAGTACTGCACATAACACTCTACAGCCTAAGAGGCATCCTACAAAATCCCCAGCAAGCCTTTGTTTCCTTGCAGTCAGCTTCTCTTCTGCTGGCCTGCCCGTTGCTCTCCTGCCCATTGCTCTCCTGTTTTTCTACTTTCTCTAGTAAATCTGCCTTTCTCTACCTACAACTGTCTTGGTAAATTATCTTACCCCTGAGCCGCCAGCCCAGATAGCTGTTGCTCCCCTGAAACATTTTGGTGGCCCACACAGGGAACTCTCCCTCTCCATACAGGGACTCTCTCTCCTTTCCCTTTCCCTTTCCCAACTCGGGACCCTCAAAGGACAGCATCTAAGCACAAAGACAATTGCAGGTCTCTGGCCAGAGCTACACTCCAGTGAGACTGAAAGGTGTCTGTCCATGTGGAAGCATCTGATCACCATCGCCCAGTTTGGGTGAGTGACCTGAGGTTTTTTGATTTTTTCAGTCTTTCACAATCAGCTTCTAGTATCTCTCTGGCAATCGAAGGTAACTGGCCAGGGCCACTCTCCAGTGTTCCCTGAAGGCCCAGAGTGAACAGGGCTAGCTACCCTGCCCAGAAGGGAGAAAAGCTGTTTCCTGTCTTCTCTGATTGCAAGTCCCTCATCCCTACGTGTGACGCAATTGACGGCAGGAGCTGGTTTGGGGCAAACTCACACACGTTTTAGGTAACACAAACCCTCTTTTTCTCACCCTAAATTCACCTATGGAGTCAGCCAGCCATCCTGTTCTGGGTCTTGCTAAATCAGGTGATGTCAGACAGCCTCAGAACGGTGAGTCTTCTCTTACCCATCCCATCTCCTGGGCCAACACCAGGTAGAGATCTTCCTTTACCCTTCTTTTTCCTCCTACCTGGGCTGATCACCCAGCATTAAGTGAGTGCCTGGAGTGGCCATCCAGCACAAGGCCCCTGAGCGGCCAGGAGGTCTTTTCTAATAGGTGGGATGCCCACTTTGGAAAGTGCACCCAAGTCCCTCTGTGGATGTAAGTGGAACGCTCTGTTCATCTCAGTGAGATGCGCCCCCAGAAATGTACAGTTCATGTCCCTGATTGACATTGCCCCTGAGCGGAGTGCTTTCCAGTCCCACCATGGAACAAACCCCATCCATTCCTGCAAACTCACCTCTAGGCTATAAAGAATTGGGACAAATTCTACCCCCAAACTCTCAAAAACAAACATCTAACTTTCTTGTATAATACAGCATGGCCCCCACGCAGAAAAATATCAAATTAGCCTCCTCAGTCATTACAACCAAGAACAAAATAAGGCGGACAAGACTAAGAAAAAAACAGACACAGAGACAAAAGGCAGGCTCAACTGTTGGCTGCTTTACAAGCCCCAGCTCCTACTCAGATAACAGAACTCACAAACTGCCTGCTTACCATCAAACACTTCAACTTTCCAGACATGCCAGCTGACGAAAAAAATGCAAGTTACCTCCCTGCTACCCTGGCGTTACCAGTGCTGTACATAACACTCTGCAGCCTAAGAGCCATCCTATAAAATCCCCAAAAAGCCGTTGTTTCCTTGCAGTCAGCTCCTTTCTTACAGGCCTCCCTGACTACATGTTTTCCTAATTACTGTAATAAATCTGCCTTTCTCTACCTACAACTGCCTGGGTAAAAATTTTTTTTTTTTTTTGAGACGGAGTCTCCTCTGTTGCCCAGGCTGGAGTGCAGTGGTGCGATCTCGTCTCACTGCAACCTCCACCTCCCAGGTTCAAGCAATTCTCCTGCCTCAGCCTCCTGAGTAGCTGAGATTAGATTACAGGCACCCGTCACTGCGCCCGGCTAACTTTTGTATTTTTAGTAGAGACAGAGATTTACCATGTTGGCCAGGCTGGTCTCAAACTCCTGACGTTAGGTGATCCGCCCGCCTCGGCCTCCCAAAGTGCTGGGATTACGGGTGTGAGCCACGGCGCCCGGCCGGTAAATTCTTTTACCCTGACGCCACCAGCGCAGATAGCCATCACTCCCCCGAGACGCTTATGAAGCAGCGGCTAGGATGATTCTTCCAGAGGCCATCCTGTCCACTTGCAGGCCCTGGGCTGGGTGGGTGTTCAGCCAAATCCCCAGATACCTCATGCAAAGAAATGCTGCCCCAACCCACTGTCCACGCCGCAGGCAGAGCAATTTAGCTAAAAATCTGACCATGTCACTTCCCCGCTTAACAGCCCAAATATCCCCTAGCCCATCCACCGAAAGACCAACAACTTAACATCTGAGTCTCTGTGATAGGCCCCTGAATCCCTCTCCAGCCTCATCTCCTGCTGCCCACAGCCTCTCATCAAGACTCTAGCAACCCCAAACTACCTGCAGCTTCTCACCTCTGCTACCTGGCTCCTTTTGCCCCTCTGCCCAATGTGGTCCCTCTTTCTCCTCACAAACCCTGCCGTTGCTAACTCCTAGTTATCCTTCAAGACACTCAGGCTCAAATTTTCCAGAAAGCCCCTTTGCAGGGCCTGCTTCCCCTTCTCCTCCCTTAATTCCTCCTGGTACTTCCAACACTGCACAAGCCAGATTGAATCCCAACTGTTCATGTGTCTGTTTCACACCAGTCTAGGGGCTCCTTGAAGGCAGATGCCAGCACTAGGTCTTGCTTGCCTCTATAAACCCAGCCCAAGCACAATGTCAGGCACAGAGTAGCAGCTCAGTAAACTGGGTGGAAAGACTGATAAATGCACACCCAGAAGCTCTATTTGCCAAAGTTTGTTTGTTCATTTGTCTTAAGGGAAAATGTTGTTTGCCTGGGGTTGGGGCCAACAATTCCAAGAAATACAGTTTCCCTTTGCCTCGTGGTTTTACCTTTTGTTTTCTTTTGTCTTTCTGAGAATCACCTCTGTCCATGCCTCAGACATCCTCCATATCTATTTTTGTTTTTGTTTTTGTTTTTGTTTTTGTTTTGAGACAGAATCTCACTCTGTGGCCCAGGCTGGAGTGCAGTGACTCAATCTCAGCTCACTGCAACCTCTGCTTCCCAGTTCCAAGTGATCCTCATGCCTCAGCCACCCAAGTAGCTAGGATTACAGGCCTGCACCACCAAGCCAACTTATTTTTATATTTTTAGTAGGGACGGGGTTTCAGCATATTGACCAGGCTGGTCTTGCACTCCTGACCTCAGGTGATCCATCTGACTGGGCCTCCTGCAGTGCTGGGATTATAGGCCTGAGCCACCCTGTCTGGCCCCTCTGTACCTCTTTCTTCCCTGTTTTTATACTTTGTTTCACCTTCTTTATCACTTTGTTTCTTTTCCTTTCCTTTGTATTACATTTCTGTACCTTTGTTGCTTTACATCCTTTCTTCTTCCTTTTTCTTTTGTGGTTAAGTGACTGTCTGTTCTATTGCCCTTTAGCCAGGGTTAGAAGCTGTTAAGAACATTCCTGGGGGTCAGGTGCGGTGGCTCACGCCTGTAATCCAGCACTCTGGCAGGCCAAGGCAGAGGGATCACTTGAGTCCAGTAGTTCAAGACCAGCCTGGGCAACATAGTGGGACCCTGTCTCTATAAAAAATAAAACAGTTAGCTGGGTATGGCAGGGTATGTCTGCAATCCCAGCTACTCGGAAGGCTGAGGCAGGAGGATTACTTAAGATCAGGAGGGGAAGCCTGCAGTGAGCTATGATCACACCACTGCACGCCAGCCTGGGTAACAGAGCAAGATTCTGTCTCAAAAAAAAAAAAAAAAAAAAAAAGAGTATCCTTGGGTTCATGACTCTTAGAAAGAAAAAAGGAGAGTTTGAAAGGAAGAAAATCCGCTTTATTATGTACCTAGAAGTTCCAAACATTTTACTTCACATAGTCTTGGTAATAAATGTGTAATATGGTATATCAACCATGCAGAGTAGGATATGCTTCAGTAATAAACAACCCCCAAATCTCAATGGCTTTTATGCAGCAAAGCTTCATTGACTCTCCTGCCACATATCCACGGTGGGTTGGCCGAGGCTGTGCTCTGAGCTGTCATTGTCATAACTCCAGGACCCAGGTTGATAGAGCAGCCACTGTGTGGAATATCACCAATTACTACAGTTGAAGGAGAAAAAAATGTGGAAAAGCATACACTAGCTTTTAAAACTTCCACCTAGAAGGGACCATTTTAATTGGCCTAAGTAAGTCTGGTAGCCATGCCTGGATTAGTGGGTAGGAGTTAAATGGAGTGGCAAAGCTCAATGTTCTTATATCCCTGGAAGAAAGAGGATCTCAAGTATTTGCGAATAGGTCTGATAATCACAGTGGATATTACTGTTCCCACTTTACTGATGAAATAGCTGAGGCTCAAGAAGTTTACATAGTTTGTTCAAGAACATGCAGCAAATGTCAGAGACTGGAACTGAACCCCTGCCTTTTGATTCCTAGGACTGTGACCTTCCCCTTCACTGGGTTTTTAAGATGCTAGGCCTGGCTGGGCACAGTGGCTCATGCCTGTAATCCCAGCACTTTGGGAGGCTGAGGCAGGAGGCTGTGGGCGGATCACTTGAGGCCAGGAGTTCGAGACCAGCCTGGCCAACATGGCTAAACCCTATTTCTACTAAAACTACAAAAAATTAGCTGAGCAAGGTGATGCGTGCCTGTAATCCCAACTACTTGGGAGACTGAGGCAGGAGAATCACTTGAACCAAGGAGGCAGAGGTTGCAGAAAGCCAAGATCGTGCCACTGCACTCCAGCCTCGGCGACAGAGCAAGACTCTGTCTCAAAAAAAAATAAAAATAAAATACAAGGTTAGGCCTTTTCTACCAACTTTTTGGACGCTGCTGTGAGGCTTGGCTTGCTGGAACCCAGGAAGAAAATGGATAAGAAGCCCATCTTTGCTCACTGGCCCCAGAGCATGACTTCTGGTGAGGGGCATCAGAATCTCTCTCCAAACATTGAGAGACTGCCAAGTCCCAAGACAAAACCAGGTGGGTCATATGACTTGCGCCACAATTGTTAGAAACCTTCCAGACAAAACCAATTTATGGTAACAGAAGTCAGAATAGGCCAGGTGCAGTGGCTCACACCTGTAATCCCAACACTTTGGGAGGCTGAGGGCAGATCACCTTAGGTCAGGAGTTCAAGACCAGCCTGACCAACGTGGTGAAATCCCATCTCTACCAAAAACGCAAACATTAGCCCAGCATGGTGGCACACACCTGTAATCCCAGCTACTTGGGAGGCTGAGGCAGGAGAATTGCTTGAACCCAGGAGGCGGATTTGCAGTGAGCTGAGATAGTACCACTGCACTCCAGCCTGGGCAACAGAGCAAGACTCTGTCTCAAAAAAAAAGAAAAAAAAAAGTCAGAATAGTGGTTAGTTTGGAGTGAGGGGCAGGAAAGAAGGTGCTATATTGACTGGAAGGGAAACAAGGGAGATGTCTGGGTTGAAGCTATCTTGTCCAGATGGTGGTTAAAGGGGTAAATATAAATGTAAAAGCTCATTGGATTTGTTTCCTGCTGATAGCCAGTTAGTCAATTAATTAATTGATTTAATTTTAAAAAACTAATTGGGCCAGGTACAGTGGCTCATGCCTATAATCCCAGCACTTTAGGAGACTAAGGCGGGAGGATCGCTTGAGCCCAGATGTTCAAGACCAGTGTGGGCAATATGGTGAAACCCCGTCTCTGCAAAAAATACAAAAATTATCTGGGCATAGTGGTGTACGCCTGTAATCCTAGCTACTCAGGCTAAGGCAAAAGTATCACTTGAGCCCAGGAGGTTGAGGCTGCAGTGAACCATTACCATTTCACTGCACTCCAACCTAGGCAACACAATGAGACCTTGCTTAAAAAAACAAAAGAAAGGAAAAAGGCAAAAAACATCAAACTGCATACATTTTTTAAATGAAAAAAGGAAACGAATTACTGACATGTGAAATGACTTGGATGAATCTCAAAGGCATTATGCTGAGTGAAAAAAGCTGTTCTCAAAAGTTACAGACTGTATGATTCCATTTATGTGACACTTTTGAAAAGATAAAACAATAGCAACAGAGACTAGATCAAAATAGCAAAATGGCAGGAAAGAGGATAGGACTACACAGGGGTAGCCGGAGGGAGTGTTTTAGGCAGTGGAGCTATTCTGTTTCAGTGGTGGTGATTACATGACCGATTGTGGTGATTACATGAATCTTTACACATGTTAAACTCATAGGACTGTCCACTGAAAAAATCAATTTTACTTTATGCTAATTTTTTAAATAAAATTATTTTGAATTAAAAAGAAACCTTCCAGCCCCTCAGTAGCACAGAGGAGTTTCTGAAAGGAGATGCTAAGGAACTGGCTGCCCTGGAACAGGCATACCACCTTCCCCACCCTGCCCCATACCAGGCCTGAGGATCTTCCTGGGCCCTCTGTGGTTCACACTCTCCTTCCTTGTCCTCCTGCTGGGCCAGAGTGACCCATACATCCTCTCCGTTAGCATCTAAGTCTCGGGGTCTAGGAAGCCAGTGTGCTTTGCTCACTCCTACATCCCCGGTCCCTAGGACACAGGTACGAGGTAGTTGCTCATTGACAGAGTGAAGGAATGTTCTAGCACCAGGCCTGATCCGTCTTGACATGCTCCACAGGCTAGTCTATGTTTAGCCTCCTCTCCAGCTGCCCAGAGGACGCACCACAGCTGGGAGACATCACTGTTGAGGCGTGGGTCACACGCTCACCCCGCCTATGAGGCAGGGTTACCAGCTGTCTTATCATGTGAAGAATTTAGCAATCTGAGTTTATTATTGCTGTCATTCTAATTTTGAAATACATTTTTATTATACAAATAACATCTGTTCAATTAAAAAAAAAAAGTTAAACAAAAAAAGGTAGATCCAGTCAGTCCCACTTCCCAGATTCAGAACTGTTACTAGATTCTTCTCTATCTATCTAGAAACATTTATGTGAAGGGAGGCATGCATGTCAACATATATGTAACAGGTATGATTGCCCCACAGCTCCTGGGCTACAAGTAATGTCTTGTTTCTTTGTGGACTCACTCAAATAGACTCTGGGTCCAGCCCTGCCCACCATTGACTGGAACTCCAGCGTCAGACTGGAGTTTTCAGGCTCCCTCCCTCAGGTCATACAAGATGCCCAGATTTATGCAGTTCTAATGAAACCAAAGAGTCTGTTCCTCTGGCCACGTGGTCAGCACTTGCCAGCTGCTTGCCCAGGCCTGTGGGGACCATTATAAGTCAGGCTGCTGGTGGGGTGTGGTGGCTTATGCCTGTAATCCCAGCATTTTGGGAGGCCAAGGCGAGTGGATTACCTGAGGACAGGAGTTTGAGACCAGTCTAGCCAACATGATGAAACCCCATCTCTACTTAAAAGACAAAAAATTAGCCAGGTGTGGTGGCATGGGCCTGTAATTCCAGCTACTCAGGAGGCTGAGGCAGGAGAATCACTTGAACCCAGGAGGCAGAAGTTGCAGTGAGCCGAGATTGCGCCACTGCACTCCAGTCTGGGCAACAGAATGAGACTCTGTCTTTAAAAAAATAATAATAATAATAGAATTCAGGCTGCTCAGCTGCCCTGGGCAGCTCCTAATCACCCAAGCGTGGCATCAGCAAAGCCAGGAGAAAAACGGACAAATAAACCTTGAAAACAATTTGATATTCAAGAAGAAAAAAGGGAGGAGGAGGAGAAAGTAGAGGAAGGGGAGCAGCAAGGTAGTCATGCTCCTAGGGAAAGTCGTAAGTCCATAACACATCCTTAAAGCTGTTTTTGTTTTTGGTTTTTTGTTGTTGTTTTTCTTTTGAGATGGAGTCTCGCTCTGTCAACCAGGCTGGAGTGCAGTGGTGCAATCTCCCCTCACTGCAAGCTCCACCCTCTGGGTTCACGCCATTCTCCTGCCTCAGCCTCCCAAGTAGCTGGGACTACAGGCGCCCGCCACGACGCCCAGCTAATTTTGTGTATTTTGAGTAGAGACAGGGTTTCACCATGTTAGCCAGGATGGTCTCGATCTCCTGACCTCATGATCCACCCGCCTCGGCCTCCCAAAGTGCTGGGATTACAGGCATGAGCCACCACGCCCTGCCCTTAAAGCTGTTTTTGCTTTCATGTAGTTGTTTGGGTTTTTAAAAATTACATTGGAGGTGGGGGACAGCATGATATCTATATTTTTAGTTTTATTCTACAGTCTTTTTTTTTTTTTGGAGACAGAGTCTTGCTCTTGTTGCCCAGGCTGGAGTGCAGTGGCATGACTTCAGCTCACTGCAACCTCCGCCTCCCAGGTTCAAGTGAGTCTCTTGCCTCAGCCTCCTGAGTAGCTGGGATTACAGGCACCCACCACCATGCCCGGCTAATTTTTATATTTTTAGTAGAGATGGGGTTTCACCATGTTGGCTAGGCTAGTCTCGAACTCCTGACCGCAAGTGATCTGCCCACCTCGTCCTCCCCAAGTGCTGGGATTACAGGTGTGAGCCACCATGCCCAGCCTGCACCCTCTCTCTTTTCCCTGAGTCCATGGAAGTCTAAGAGTCAACCAAGAAGTAGGCTCCTGCCCTCACACCCTGTACTCTCAGACCATCCGGCACCACAGATATCTTTCCAGCTCTTCCAAAACAAGGCCTGCTTAGGGTGGGTTTCCTTTACAGCCCCACCCAGCCTGATCCTTTCTGTTCCTTCTAAAACATACACAAAAAGCCAAACACCTCAGGGGTCAGGAAATCCACAACTTCAAAGAAACGAAGTCCTGGTTTCCCAGAGGTGGGAGAGGAGAGGACCACTTTCGTTTCTCTTGAATTCTCAATAGATTGCCGTTACATGACATTCATAATAAACTGTCCTGCTATGTAACATATTCTTTTAAATATGATTGTTTCTTCAAATGTGATACATGTTGGGAAAGTTGTAGGGAGATCAATTAATAATCATTTATGGGAATGTTTCCTGAATGAAGGAGCCCAGGATGGGCACGGGACAGGAGATTTCAAGGAAGGAACAGATAGGACCCTTCTGAGAGATTTCAACCCAAATTAGACAACAAAATACATATACTCTCTGAGGACAGCTCAGGTCAATGGAAATGTATTGAGCATCTACCAATAAAAGCTAATCTTGACTGACTGCTTAGTAGGCACCAGGCACTGTGCTAGCCCTGGGGATGCTGCAACCAACCAGACAGAGATCTTCCTGCCCTGTGGAGCTCAGAAGGACAGATATGAAACACACAGGACTGAGGTGGTGACTCTTACACAAGATGGAGTTCAGGGTACCATAGGCATGTACAGCCAGAGGACCTAACACAGGATGCGGATCAGGGAAGGCCTCCATTAGAAGCTAACATTCAAACTGAGACTTGAAAATGATGAAAATATAAAAACATCAGAGCAGGGGGAGGGGGAACCTGGAGCTATAAGAAATCCAGACAAGTCGGAGGAACCAAAAAAAATCCAAGATATAAAGGCGTACAGGCAGAGAGGTGAGTTGGGTTTAGAAGAGGCTGGTAAAGTGGGCTTGACCAAAAAAGGCCCAGTGGACCCTATACTATGGAATGAATTGTGTCCCCCCAAATTCATATGTTGAACCCCTAACCCCCAATGCGACTATATTTGGAGATAGGGTTTTTAGGTGATTCAGGTTAAATGAGGTCCTAAGAGTGAGGCCCTAATCTGATGGGATTGGTGTTCTTATAAAAGGAACAAGATGCACAAGAGAGCTCTGTCTCCCCACATGCACAAAGAGGCCATGTGAGTACAGAGCAAAATGGCAGCCACCTACAAGCCAAGCAAAGAGGACTCTGGGCCAGATGTGGTGGCTCACACCTGTAATCCCAGCACTTTGGGAGGCTAAAGAGGGTGGATCACCTGAGGTCAGGAGGTTGAGGCCAGCCTGGCCAACATGATGAAACCCCATCTCTACTAAAAATCAAAAATTAGCCTGGCATGGTGGTGGGCACCTGTAATCCCAGCTATTCAGGAAGCTGAGGTAGAGAATCACTTGAACCTGGGAGGCAGAGGTTGCAGTGAGCCAAGATCATGCCATTGTACTCTAGCCTGGGTGACAGAGCAAGACTCTCTCTGTCTCAAAAAAAAAAAAAAAAAAAAAAAAGAAAGAAAGAAAAAAAAAAAAAAAGAAAGAAAGAAAGGAAAGAGGACTCTGAATGTCTGAATGAAGCTGACCTTACCAGCACTTTGATCTTGGACTTCTCAGCCTCCAGAACTGTGAGAAATAAACTTCTGTTGTTTATGCCACCCAGTCTAGGGTATTTTGTTATGGGAGCCTGAGCTGACTAATATGCCATATAAGAATTTTGAGTATATTTCTAAAAGCATGGTGGGAAGCCACTGGAGTTCTAAGCCAGGGACAGACATGCTCATGCGTACATCTGTGAGGCTCATTCTGGCTGCAGAGTGGAGAAGGGATCTGAGCAGGGCAAGACTAGAAGCAGAGAGGCACGGTGATGGATGCTAGGGCCGTCAGAGTAAACAAGAAAACCAGTCGCCGACCTTACGTCAGGTAGCTAGGCAGACATTCAACACAAGAGGACAAAAACGATGATTTATTTCTAGTTGTGGTGAGTGCTACAAGGAAAAGTACTGGGTATTGTGAGTGTGTAATAAAGAGACTAGCTTGGGGGTAGAGGGAAGGTTTCTCTGAAAGAATGACCTTTACCACAATAAAGATGAGTAGATTTGCTCACACATTGAAGGAGGGGAGAGGCAGAGAGCACCACTTCAGGTAGAAGAAGCAATAAGCGTACATGAAGGCCTGAAGCTGGAAGGAGTTCTGGCGAGGAGAATGCCAGAAGGAAATCCACTAGAATATAATGTTAGCTAATTCGGGTTATGGAATTATCGGTGCTTTTTATTCTCTTTTGTATGCATTTTGCATATTACAGATTTCCCACAACAAACATGTACTATTTTAATCATGGGGGTTGGGGGGGGCATTGTTAGTTTAAACAAAATAATGAAGGATGTGGGGAGGTGGGTGTCTGGAGGAGGGGGTGCATTTCAGAGGGATTGATGACACGATTGGTGAGTAAGTCCTGTATGGGGGAGGGTGGGAGGCCCATCTGTGGGGCTGGAACAAAGCAGCAAGAATGACTCACAAAAGACACAGCTGAAGCCAATGCACCAGGGCCTGTGGAGGTCAGGCTGGGGAGTCGGAGGTGATATGGGGAGTCGGAGGTGATATGAGAAGTCGCAGGGAGATGCTGTCAGACCAACTAGGCAGGGCCAGCATACACCTGAGCAGAGGAGAGGACGAGGAACCAGAGAGAAAAAGCCCCCATCAGCAGTCCCTGTAGGGCTGGTACAGGACCTTGGGAACCTGGTAAGGGCAGAGTCCTCCATGTTATTTTCCAGACATGAAGGGGTTAGATTATCCCGTGCTTTCTGCCCCCACAGCGGAAGTGGAAGCTGTGGTTTCCAAAGGCCCTTCCTGATCTGCAATCTCTGAGAAATCAACTAAAGAGATAAAGTCAAAGGTTGGTTGGTGGTGTGCAGTGGGAGTGGGGGTGGATCGCAGGCAGGAGTTGGAAAATTGAGGCCTGATGCAACCTCTAAAGCTCTAAGATCCGCCCCCACCCACTCCTGATCATGAGTGATAAGCACCCCACCACCCACTCTGCCATTTGGCAGATTTGGCCAGGATTTCCCCGGAGCCTGTGAAGTGTTCCCAGGGCTGGGATGTGACTTGGGGAGGAGGTGGTAATTGGCTCCCTTCTCCCCTCTGAGCTGGGCCTACAGGAACTGCCTCCACCACTTCCCCCTTCCCCTCCAGGGTTGTTACTCAGCACGGTCTGACTGCTCCACCTGAACCCTCCTTAGAATCACCCACTCACCTCACACTCCTGTCCCAGGTGCCGCCTGCTCATAGCCAGGGCAAAGAGATGAGGAGCAGCTTCATCCTAGTCTTCTACCCAGCCCCAAAGCTGAATTCCACATTAGGACCCTGGTCCTGACGCTGCTCCCGTGAAGAGATGCAAAATCACACTAAATCTTCATACTGAATCATCGTGTATATCAAATGCAAACCAGTCAGTAAGCAGCCAAGGGCACGCTGTCCACAGCCCTACAGCTAGGCCTGTGCTGCTATGAGGGTGCAGAGGCAGGGGTCCTGAAGAAACAAACCCAGCCCCTAGGAATGTTATTTGCTGTTGGAGACAACAAGTTCTTAATAAAAGCCACATTAACCCAGAAGACCTGAGTCATCTGAGAGAGACTGTTTGCACCTCTAAGCCTCAGTTTCTTCAATTGTGAAATGGTAATGACAGCTAATTTAGAATCAAATGATGCAGAGTATGTGAAAATAGATGAGAGACTTAGAAGGATCCCGTCCTTCCACAGATACTTATTCCTGGGCTTAGGGTATAAAGATAAAGTAAACAAACGTAACAGGCCTGATCCCTGCCCTCAGGAAGTTCCTCAATTTGCTGTTATTGTTGACCCAATGACAGTTGAATAAATGAAGGCCACTCATAAAAAGCAAATGGAGGCTCCGATAGAGTGTGACCGTTGGTATTTTCCAAAGTTGGGTGCCCCTTTCCACTTGCTCTCCTTGTCCCGTGACTGACACTCCAGGTAGGGGCCATATTTCCTCTCTTTGAATCGGAGCGGGGCTGTGACTACTCTGACCAATAGGGTATGAGGGAAGTGATGCAGATCAAAAAAAGATGAGGTTATAAAAAGAATGCAGCTGGGCACAGTGGTTCACACCTGAAATCCCAACACTTTAGGAGGCTGAGATGGACAGATTGCTTGAGCCCAGGAGTTGGAGACTAGCCTGGGCAACATAGTGAGACCCTGTCTCTACAAAATAATAATAATAATAATAATAAAATCAGTCAAGCATGTTGGCAGTAGTCCCAGCTACCAGGGAGACTGAGGCAGGAGGATCACTTAAGCCTGGGCAGTCAAGGCTGCAGTTAGCCATGATTGCACCACTGTACACCAGCACAGGCAACAGAGTGAAACCCTGTCTCAAAAAAAAAAAAAAAAAGCCAGGCATGGTGGCTCACACCTGTAATCCCAGCACTTTGGGAGGCTGAGGCAGGTGGATCACCTGAGATCAGGAGTTTGAGACCAGCCTGACCAACATGGAGAAACCCCGTCTCTACTAAAAATACAAAATTAGCCAGGTGTGGTGGCGTACACCTGTAATCCCAGCTACTCGGGAGGCTGAGGCAGGAGAATCACTTGAACCTGGGAGGCGGAGGTTGTGGTGAGCCAAGATCGTGCTGCTGCACTCCAGCCCAGGCAACAAGAGCAAAACTCCTTCTCAAAAAAAAAAAAAAAAAAAGCCATTCATGCCTGGTTCCCTCACAGCAACCCAGCCACCAAGCAAGAGAAACTCTAACTAGACCACAGATAGAAAACCTGAGGTCCCTGAGCCAACCACCAGCAGCCACTGCCAGATATGTGAGACATACAAAGTGTCTGCAGATGATTTCAGTCTCACAGCTTTCGAGTCTTCCAGCTGCAGCCCGAGATACCATGGAGCAGAGACAAGCCGTCCCCACAGCAGTGTATCCAAACTCCCGACCCACAGAATCTGTGAACATAACAAACGGTTGTGTCATGTCATAAAATTTTGAGGCAATTTGTTGGACAGCAAAAAATAACCAGAACACAGAGGACAAGCCAGAATAAGCAGCACATAAGTCGAAGCATAAGGTACCCTAGAGGTGTTAAGAGTTAGTCATTTCGGAGGACATTAATTGTGGAAAGCATTGCTAGACCACACCTCACCATATGGTTTTACACTCTGTCCTGCTGTTAAAGTCTTCCTTTAAAGGCCACCAGCACCCCAGAGTGACAAATATACAAATTCCCTCTTGTTTAAACTATCATCTAGGCCTGTGCCATGGCTTACACCTGTAATTCCAAAACTGTGGGAGGCTGAGGCAGCAGGATTGTTTGAGCCCAGGAATTTGAGACCAGCCTGGGCAACACAGTGAGACGCCCCATCTCTACAAAAATTGTTTTAAAAATTAGCTGGGAGTGGTGACATACACCTGTAGTATCAGCTGCTCAGGAAGCTGAGGTGAGAGGATCTCTTGAGCCTGGGAGCTCAAGGCTGCAGAGAGCTATGATCATGCCACTATACTCCAGCTGGGGTTACAGAGCAAGACCCTCTCTCCAAACAAACAAACAAAAAAAAACCCTCACAAACAAACAAAAAACCCTATCACCTGTGCGCCAAAGTCCCCCATTCCAATAGCTACATACCTAGTCCTATCTTTTCGCCTGAACTGCTGTCTTGTAGCTCTAATCTCCCGCAGTCACATGCAAGTTCCTTATTTCTTTGCCACCTCAAATCCAACACAACCAAAATGGATTCACTGTCACGGGCACTGTTTGGGCTCAGGTCCTTTTCACCAGTGGGTCCACTCACCTTCCAGCTTTTGGGAATATCAGCTGATAACCACACACAATTGTCCCCTTTTCTGGAGAACTGCCGTGGGCCAAACAGGAGCCAAGCCCTCCCTTGCACACACTCTGGACAGACCTCCCAGTGGCTGCCTGACCTTGAAGCAGATGTACAAAGCGCCAGCCCCCATGCCTCCAAGTGCAATTGACTGGTGCAGTTTGCTGCCCTGAGCTTCCCCATGAGCTCAGGTTGAAGCCCACATCCTTGCTTAGCCTCTTTCCCTTCCCTATCCTGTTTTCTTCAGTCTTTCTCCTGAGAGCCTCCCCCAATGCATCTCTTGAACAAAAGTCCCCACCCTAGGTTCTGCTTCAAGGTAGCCCAATCTACACCAGCTGCCAAGTACACTGGCTCACACCTGCAATCCCAGCACTTTGGGAGGCCAAGGTGGGCAGATTGCTTTGAGCTCATGAGTTCAAAACCAGCCTAGAGACAGGCTGGACACAGCAAAACCTTGCCTCTTCAAAAAATACAAAAAAAAAAAAATTAGCCTAGCTTGGTGACATGCGCCTGTAGTCCCAGCCACTTGGGAGGCTGAGATGGGAGGATCTATCGCTTGAGCCCAGGAGGCAGAGGTTATAGGAAGCCAAGACTGCACCACTGCACTTCAGCCTGAGTGACAGAGCAAGACCCTGTCTCAAAATAAAATAACAATAGGCCGGGCGCCGTGGCTCATGCCTGCAATCCCAGCACTTTGGGAGGCCAAGGCGGGTGGATCACTTGAGGTCAGGAGTTCGAGACCAGCCTGGCCAACATGGTGAAACCCTGTCTCTCTTAAAAATAAATAAATTAGCTGGCTGTCGTGGTGCACGCCTGTAATCCCAGCTACTCGGGAGGCTGAGGCAAGAGAATCACTTGAATCTGGGAGGCAGAGGTTGCAGTGAGCCGAGATCGCACCACTGCACTCCAGCCTGGGCAACAAGAGCGAAACTCCGTCTCAAAAAATAATAATAATAATAAATAAAACACCAACCAAGCCAAGTTTACTTTGTTTACCCTGTTGCTATGAGTCCTGTCTCTCATCACCCGAGCCCAAAATTCCCTTTCAGACCAGCCATCAGTTTGAATACATTTTCTAGCAAATGCCTCTCATTCTTCCTCCTCATTCCCATTGCCCCCATGTAATCACCTCACACCTGGCTTATGAAATCAGTCTCCTTTCCAACCTCCCTGCTGCTTCATGTTTTTCCTCCTGCCTCCAATATGTCTAGCCCTTAAGTGTGAGATTAAAATTTCTGAAATGCCTCTGATCATGTAGCTCCCCTACTGGAAAGTTCAGTGCCTCCGGTGTCTAGTGGCAGGAGATAAAGATTCTTTTGTCTGCTTTCCTGGTCCCTCACTGAGCTCTGGCTTCTACCTTGTTTATTTAACCTCATTTGTCAGTATTTTTAATTTTCTATTCCAGTCAGCTCCTACAGAGTTCCACAAACTGTGCTCATTCCCATCACACCAACACCAGTTCTTCCTCTCCCCTACATGTTCTCGAATCCCACCCAGCTTCTCAGCTGCGCCCCAACCCCTGCCCTCTCCTTCTCAGCCCCCAGCAGGGCACACGGCTGCCTGCAGGAAGTTACAGGGCTCTAAGCCTCTCCTGCAGCCAGATGTGACAGAGAAACTTCCTTCCAACCTATTTGAAATGAGCAGAAATATTACAGGTTACTTCTGTCTGTGGACTTACTAGGATGGGGTGTGTATTTCTTTGTCCTTCTCTTTTCCCTTGGCCTGAATATGGAGCCTGAGCAATCATCCTAAATCACGAAGAGTCATGCATCAAAGACAGTGAGGCAACGAGGTAGAACTGTCCCAGCCCCAAGCTGCCTGCCTGGCTCTGGACTTTGTTTCTGTCAGAGAGAAATGGACTTCCATCTAGGAAGTCATTGTTCTATTTGGTTTTGTCACTCACAGGTCAACCTAATCCTAACTTGGTTCTCCTCACATCTTGTGAAGGAAAGAAAGGAGCAGATGCGGCAGTGGCCTGTAAATGTTTAACTCTCAGAGGCCAGCACAGCAGTGGGTGAATGGGAAGGGGTAGAATGGGACTGACATTTAATGAACCTTGCTACATGCCAGGTAAGGTAATAGGCGTTTTGCATATATTTTCTTTAATCCTTATATTTAACACTGAGGGGTAAGTAGGGCCAAACTTTCCCAACCATTAATCCTTTCTGGGAAAAATTCCAGTACAGGTAGATTTATTTTTCTATATCTTTTTCACAACCTTGGAAGATACGTTAGTCACCCCTGTTGTGGATAATCAGAAAAAGTAGAAAATGGAGGTGAGAGAAAATGCGACTGTGGTGGATATTTTCTGAAGTTTGACCATCCTGCGTGCATTCTCTTCTCCTCTGAGAATAGTCATTGGATTCCTTGGAGAATTCCCTGTGTGCATTCCTAATGAGCTATGGTTAAGGTGTGCTTTTTCCCCTAGCCCTCACCTAGACTAGGCTGATCAGATTCTCTCTGCTAGGGCTTTGAATGATGAACAAAAATGGAAAAGATGGAAAAAACGCTTTGTCACTTATTCATTTCAGCAGGTAGCCAGGACAACACCGTCAATTCCTACTACCTCATCTGCTGGAGCTACCCTGGTTCTGTTTCCTGAGTCTGGTTCTCTGGCCTTCCTTTGATTTTGTGAGCTATTTAATATCCTCCCAAGACTCAACTATTCAGTTCAAGTTAAGGAAAATCAATTTTGTGGCTTGAAGCCAAAGAAATGCAAATACCAAGGAAGAAAAGTAGAAGCTCTTTAGAAAAGTTAAAGGAAGCCGGCCAGGCGCGGTGGCTCACGGCTGTAATCCCAGCACTTCGGGAGGCCAAGGCGAGCAGATCACCTGAGGTCGGGAGTTCGAGACCAGCCTAATCAACATGGAGAAACCCCATCTCTAATAAAAATACAAAATTAACTGGGCATGGTGGCACTGAGGTCGGGAGTTCAAGACCAGCCTAATCAACATGGAGAAACCCTGTCTCTAATAAAAATACGAAATTAGCCAGGCATGGTGGCACATGCTATAATCCCAGCTACTTGGGAGGCTGAGGCAGGAGAATCTCTTGAACTTGGGAGGCAGAGGTTGTGGTGAGCCGAAATTGAGCCATTGCACTCCAGCCTAGGCAACAAGAGTGAAACTCCCTCTCAAAAAAAAAAAAGAAAAAGAAAAGAAAAGTTAAAGGAAGCCAAGGCAAAGTGCACAGGGCTTTAGAAGAACATTTTAAAATTGCTCCTGGCAGGGAAGTGGTTATGATTATGTAAGGAGAACCTAGGCAAGACTGGTCAGACTGCAGGGTTGGATTTTTATGTGTTCTGCATGGCAGGAATGTGGGGCAGAGCTGATGTTATATAAGCCTGAGTTGTAAGTTATGTGACGTATGTCATTGTATGCTCATCACAGGATTATTAAATAAAGGTAACTCAAACCATTTTGTATTTAGAGTATCCAAATTATTCTATATTTCTAGATTCACTATAAAATATGTGGGAGTTTGTTTTTTTTAAATGTGTTGATTATTTTGGTGGAGGACTGGAGAGAAAACAGAGATCACTAAGAACTCTTCGTCAACATTTTATCTTTTAGAAAGTAAAATGAATTTACAATTACCTGATTAAAAAAACTACAAGCAGTGGGTCCGGCACAGTGGCTCCCGCCTGTAATCCCAGCACTTCGGGAGGCCGAGGAGGATTACTTGAGCCTAGAAGTTTGAGATCGGCCTGAACAACATAGCGAGGCCCCATGTCTACAAATAGTCAAAAAATTAGCCGGACGTGATGGCATGCACCCATGGTCCCAACGAATCAGGAGGCTGAAGAGGGAGAACTGCTTGAACCCTTGCAGTTGAGGCTGCACTGAGCCATGATTGCACCACTACACTGAGCCATGATCACACCACTGCAGAGCCATGATCACACCACTGCACTGAACCATGATTGCACCACTGCACTGAGCCACGATCGCACCACTGCACTGAGCCACGATCACACCGCTACACTGCACTCCAGCCTGGGCCACAGAGTGAGACCACATCTTTTTAAAAAAAAAAAAAAAAAAAAAAGCAAACAAAAACTACAAGAAATGGAGAGCCTGGGAAGTGTCTAGTAGGGAAACCAGGAGTTGTATCCATATTTGTGTGACTACCCCACATTCCTGCTAGTTCTGCCTCAACAAAAGCTTTCCCCCATCACTCCATCCTACAGTGATCTCACCCCGCTGCGAATGCCTAGAATGCTTGCTCTCTGCACCAACATTCCATTTGTTTGACATTCATCATAGGGATCTGCTGAGTCTTCATATGAGGAAAAGTACTTGTTAAGCTCTAACATATCAAATAAATGTTAATTAATTATGTTATTAGATAAGTAGGTAGATGGATAATAAATAGATGCACACACATATATAGCTACAGATACAGTTACAGTTTTATATACTTAAATTTATGTGCTGATCTCTTAATTTCCCTTAACTTGGTTATAAACTTCTTAAGGCCCATATTTTATACATCTTTCTGCCTTCCACTGCTCTTAGTTGGAACACATCTGACAATTTACTGATGTTTTGAGTGTAGGAATTAGCCTTTGCCAGTTGAAAAATCTGTGAACTATGGCCACTTATTTTCACCACTCTCCTGTGCCCTGGGAGGACTAGATGAGCTCATGGGTACAAAGCGCCATGGATCAGTTAGTTTCCTGTGGCCGAAGACAGAATAACTCAGCAGTCTTAGTTCCCCCTTCAACTTCATGCCTTCCTTTCTGAAGAAGTATGGGTCATGTAAGTGATCAGAAATGGGCTTTCATTTCTGAATACAAGATTTCTGAAGAAGTGGTTTCTGGACCTCTCATTGGGCCGTGTGCGATACAATCTAATGAGAGACAACTGATCTTGACTCTTTTAAAAGTGTCAAAAGCAGATTAAAGCCATCAGCCTATACCAAGCGTTTTCCCAATGCAGCATTTTCTCTTCCCCCACCCTATCTGTCATCTAGCCTAGTGCTATCCAACAGATCTTTCTGTAATGATGGCAATGTTCCAATATGGTAATCACTGACCATATGGGATTATTGTGCTCTTGAAATGTGGCTAATGAAACTGAGAAACTGAATTTTAAATTTTGACTAATTAGAATTTACATTCAAATAGCCACATGCAGCCGGGCGCAGTGGCTCACACTTGTAATCCTAGCACTTTGGGAGGCCAAGGTGGGCAGATGACCTTATATCGGGAGTTCGAGACCAGCCCAGCCAACATGGTGAAACCCCATCTCTATTAAAAATACAAAAATTAGCCAGGCATAGTGACACGAGCCTGTAATCCCAGCAGCCTGGGAAGCTGAGGCAGGAGAACCGCTTGAGCCCAAGAGGCGGAGGTTGCAGTGAGATGAGATCGTGCCACTGCATTCCAGCCTGGGCGACAGAGTGAGACTCCATCTCAAATAAAATAAAATAAAATAAAATAAAATAAAATAAAATAAAATAAAATAAAATAAGTAGCCACATGCTACTGTATTAGACAGCACAGACCTCAATTAAAAGAATCTGGGTTTCTTTATTCATTCATTTATTTATTCATCATTCAACCAAAACCCTTGAGTATCTAGTATATATCAATCAGGCATGCTGCTGAATACTGACAGTGGGGTCAGTGATTAGTCTCTCACTTGAAAAAGCCCAAAATCTGTTTGAGGAAACAAATGATCTTTGGGGAGATCATTTTTTTAGGCCTCAAGACCTTAAAGTGCATTCTGGTTACACCACCTCCTCTTAAGAAAAGTAGCTGGGAGCGAGTCCTTGGGCATGGGTCACCCTGGAGATAATCTTCCGGCCCTGACCTCATCTGCTAAATTAGGATCCTTGCTTGAGCTAGGGACAGTTCTCAAGGGCTGGCAAGAGGCCAGTGATACAGCCAGAGGTGAGAATACCCAAAAAGGTTACTGTATCCTGGGGAGTGTGTACACAACCCATTCAGAGTCTCAATGTAAGACATAAGCGAGGACATGAATGTCAGAGCAGTGTAAAACCCCAAAGACAAAAAGAACTAGGTCAGTGGGTTGAATAATAACATTAATAATGAGGATTGTTGAGAGGCAGGAAAGCGTGGAGGTTAATAGCTTTGTCTCTGGAGACAAACTTCCTGGATGCCAAACTCAACTCTGTCATTCCCCTGCTTCACAGAGTTCTGTGCTGTCACTGCACCTATATAATGGGTGTTGCCATGCCCTTCTCTCAGAGGTGTACCATGAAAATTAAGTGAATTAAGACATACAGTTATCCGGGCATGATGTTTCACACCTGTAATCCCACCATTTTGGGAGGCTGAGGCAGGAAGATCATTTGAAGCCAGGAGTTTGAGACCAGCCTGGGCAACAAAGTGAGACCCTATCTCTACAAAAAAAAAAAAAAAAAATTTAATTAGCTGGGCATGGTGGCACACACCTGTAGTCCTAGAAACCCAGGAGGCTGAAGTGGCAGGCTTGCTTGAGCCCAGGAATTTGGGGCTATAGTGAGCTATAACGGCACCACTGCACTCCAGCCTGAGCGACAGTGGGAGATCTTGACTCTAAAAACAAATGAACAAGCCAGGCATGGTGGCTCATGCCTGTAATCCCAGCACTTTGGGAGGCCCAGGCAGGCAGATCACGAGGTCAGGAGTTCAAGACCAACCTGGCCAACATAGTGAAACCCCATCTCTACTAAAAATACAAAAATTAGCCGGGTATGGTGGCACATGCCTGTAATCCCAGCTAACTGGGAGGCTGAGGCAGGAGAATTGTTTGAACCTGGGAGGCAGAGGTTGCAGTGAGCCAAGAGCATGCCATTGCACTCCAGCCTGGGCAACACAGAGAGACTCCATCTCAAAAACAAAAACAAAAAACAAACAAACAAACATGGAGTTGAACCCAGGTAGACGGGCTCTAGCATATATGCTCTGACAAATAGGTATGCCACTGGGCTTTGGAATGAGATAGACCTGGGTTCACATCTAACTCCCATTACTTCTTGGTTATACAATCTTAAGAAAGTGAATTGCTTCATTGAACCTCATTTTTCTCATCTGTAAAATGGGTGTATAGATAAAATAACAGTTGGGGTTATGAAGGCTTAATGAATTGATTTGAGTATAGCTCTTAACACAGTGCCTATGCCGGGCACAGTGGCTCACGCCTGTAATCCCAGCACTTTGGGAGGCCAAGGCAGACAGATCATGAGGTCAGGAGATCGAGACCATCCTGGCTAACAAGGTGAAACCCCGTCTCTACTAAAAATACAAAAAAATTAGCCAGGTGTGGTGGTGGGTACCTGTAGTCCCAGCTACCCAGCTACTCGGGAGGCTGAGGTAGGAGAATGGCGTGAACCTGGGAGGCGGAGCTTGCAGTGAGCCCAGATAGTGCCACTGCACTCCAGCCTGGCTGACAGAGTGAGACTCCATTTCAAAAAAAAAAAACAAACAGTGCCTATGAGGCATCATACATGCTCAGGTGTGTGGGCTAGTGTCACTTCACCTACACCACAAGACCTGGGCAGAGCCAGTCACTACAGACAGAGATGCTGAGCCACAAGGGGTCTGGGCCACCATTGGGCACTGGAAGCCACTGTGGCTTCCAGAAGACCTGCTGGTTCTTCAGGGGGCAGGTTACTGGCCACTGAGACGGCTGCATTCCAACTCATCTCTGTCCCTTGAGGTAATCTGAGTGAACCTGTTCTCTAACAAACATAACACTTAGTTTTGGCATATTTGAAGCAAGAATTTACAAAACGAACATTTTGATGCAGCTTCCTTAAAACAGTTCTGTCAGTATGAAATGGTAAACCACTTTGGAAAAACAGCATAGCAACTTCTTTTCTTTTCTTTTTTTTTTTTTTTTTTTTTGAGACGGAGTCTTGCTAAGCTGGAGTGCAGTGGTGCAATCTCAGCTCACTGTGCAACCTCCAACTCCCTGGTTCAAGCGATTCTCCTGCCTCAGCCTCCTGAGTAGCTGGGATTACAGGCATGCACCACCACGCTCAGCTAATTTTTGTATTTTTAGTAGAAACAGGGTTTCACCATGTTAGCCAGGCTGGTCTCCATCTTATGACCTCATGATCTGCCCGCCTCGGCCTCCCAAAGTGCTGGGATTACAGGCATGAGCCACCGAGCCCAGTCCTTAATTTTTCTTTTTTTTAGAATGGGGTCTCGCTCTGTCTCCCAGGCTGGAGTGCAGTGGTGTGAACGTGACTCACCACAGCCTCGACCCCTGGGTTCAAGTGATCCTTCCACCTGAGCCTCCCAGAGTAGCTGGGACCACAGGCGCGCTCCACCATGCTTGGCTAATTTTTTAATTTTGTAGAGACCAGGTTTCTCCATTCTCGGGAGAACCTGCTCCTGATGTTTAACATGGGTTCTTTTCTATTTCCCAAGTGTCTCAGCTGGGTTGAGAAATAAAGGGAAAGAGTACAAGAAAGAGAAATTTAAAGCTGGGTGTCCGGGGGAGACATCACATGTCGGCAGGATCCATGATGTTCCCTGAGCCGTAAAACCAGCAAGTTTTTATTAGCGATTTTCAAAAGGGGCGGGAGTGCACGAATAGGTTGTGGGTCACAGAGATGCATACTTCACAAGGTAATAAAATATCACAAAGCAAATGGAGGCAGGACGAGATCACAGGACTACCAGGTGAGAAATTAAAATTGCTAATAAAGTTTCGGGGCACGCATTGTCATTCATAACATCTTATCAGGAAACAGGGTTTGAGAGCAGGTAACCTGCCTGACCACAATTTATTAGGTGGGAATTTTCCCATCCTAATAAGCCTGGGAGAACTATAAGAGACCGGGGCTTATTTCATCCCTTCGGCTTCGACCGTAAAAGACGGGACACCTTAAAACGGGGCCATCTATAGACCTACCTTCAGGGCGCATTCTCTTTCTCAGGGATGTTCCTTGCTGAGAAAAAGAATTCAGCGATATTTCTCCCATTTGCTTATGAAAGAGGAGGAATATAGCTCTGTTCCCTCCGGCTCACCGGAGGCCAGTTCAAAGTTACCTCTCTTGTTCCCTGAACATCTCTGTTATCCTGTTCTTTTTTAAAAATGCCCAGATTTCATATTCAAACACACATGCTCTACAAACAATTTGTGCAGTTGACACAATCACAGGGTCCTGAGGTGACATTCATCCTCCTCAGTTTACAAAGAAGATGACGGGATTAAGAGATTAAAGTAAAATCAGGCATAGGAAATCACAAGGATATTCATTGGGGAAGTGATAAGTGTCCATGAAATCTTCACAATTTATGTTCTTCTGTCACGGCTTCAGCCGGTCCCTGAATTCGGGGTCCCTGACTTCCCGCAACACTGCATGCTGCCCAGGCTGATCTCAAACTCCCAGACTCAAGAAATCCTTCTGCCTTTAGGCTGGACACGGTGACACACGCCTGTAATCCCAGCACTTTAGGAGAGCAAGGCAGGCTGATCACTTGAGGTCAGGAGTTCCAGACCAGCCTGATCAACATGGTGAAACCCGTCTCTACTAAAAACACAAAAATTAGCTGGGCGTGGTGGTGCATGCCTGTAATCCTAGCTACTAGGGAGGCTGAGACAGGAGAATCGCTGGAACTCAGGAAGTGCCACTGCACTCCAGCCTGGGTGACAGAAGGAGACTCCATCTCCCCCCCCCCCCCCCACACACAAAATCCTCCCGCCTTTCCCTCCCAAAGTGCTGGGATCACAGGTGTGAGCCACTGGGCCCAGCAGCGATTTCTTACTAAGCTAAATATGCACCTCGTTATACTACTCCTAGATACATGTCTTCAAAAAGAGTTGTCTATGAATGTTCATAGTAGCTTTATTCATCATTTCCAAAAATAAGAAAAAACCACAATGTCCATCAATGGTGAATTAATAAGCCAACTGTCATATATTTATACAATGGAATGCTATCCAGAAGTCAAAAGGAAAGAACTACTGAATCATGCCATGACATGGATGAATCACAAAAATGTTACACTGAGCAAAAGAATCTGGACACAAAAGAGTGTCTCCTGTAGTTAGTTTCTTTCTTTCTTTCTTTCTTTCTTTCTTTCTTTCTTTCTTTCTTTCTTTCTTTCTTTCTTTCTTTCTTTCCTTCCTTCCTTCCTTTCTTTTTTTTCTGAGACAGAGTTTTGCTCTTGTTGCCCAGGCTTAAGTGCAATGGCGTGATCTCAGCTCACTGCAACCTCTGCCTCCTGGAGTCAAGTGATTTTTCTGCCTCAGCCTCCCAAATAGCCGGGATACAGGCACCTGCCACCACACCTCGCTAATTTTTAGTAGAGACGGGGTTTCACCATGTTGGTCAGGCTGGTCTTGAACCCCCAGACTCAGATGATCCTCCCGCCTTGGCCTCCCAAAGTGCTAGGATTACAGGCATGAGCCACCGTGCCCTGCCTGTAGTTTCATCTGTAGACATTCTAGAACAGGCAAAACTGTAAGCTTAGAGGTCTGATCAGTGGTTGCTATAGGGGATAGGGACAGAACTGACTACAAAGGGATGTGGGGAACTTTTGGGGTGATGGAAAACAATATCATGATGGTAGAGGCCTTTACACAAACTATATGCATTTATCAAAACTCATCAAAAACTACTCCTAAGAAGGATGAATTTTACTGTATTTAAATTATACTTCAATCTACCTGACTTTTTAAAACAAAATGCACGGCCAGGCGCGATGGCTCAAGCCTGTAATCCCAGCACTTTGGGAGGCCGAGACGGGCAGATCACGAGGTCAGGAGATCGAGACCATCCTGGCTAACACGGTGAAACCCCATCTCTATTAAGAAATACAAAAAACTAGCCGGGCGAGGTGGCGGGCGCCCGTAGTCCCAGCTACTCGGGAGGCTGAGGCCGGAGAATGGCGTGAACCCGGGAGGCGGAGCTTGCAGTGAGCTGAGATCCGGCCACTGCACTCCAGCCTGGGCGACAGAGCGAGACTCCGTCTCAAAAATAAATAAATAAATAAATAAAACAAAATGCAGTATCACCAAATACTACCAAATTTTATGTGAAAGGCTCAGGGTCAGAGACAGGATGAGTTCAACCTACAGGGATAGGTTGAGAATATCTGGTTTATACATTTCTTACTGATTTTTTTTTTTGAGAAGTCTTGTCTTCTCCCCCAGGCTGGAGTGCGATGGTGCTATCTCGGCTCACTGCAACCTCCACCTCCCACGTTCAAGCGATTCTCCTGCCTTAGCCTCCCAAGTAGCTGGGATTACAGGTGCCTGCCACCACACCCGGATAATTTTTGTATTTTTAGTAGAGACGGGGTTTCACCATGTTGGCCAGGCTGGTCTCAAACTTCTGACCTCAGGTGATTTGCCTGCCTCGGCCTCCCAAAGTGCTGGGATTACAGGAATGAGACACCATGCCTGGCCACTGATTTTTTTTTAATGATGACAATTTGATAATAATTTTAGGCCTTGTCGAGAGGTTACCAGTGTTAAGATGACTGCATCTCAATGGCACATGCCTCTCCTGGCAATCAGAAAGATAAATAGACAAATGACTATAATATCGTGTGTGTGATGCTTTGAGAGATTTGTATACAATGTAGATAAACTAATTCTGGATGGCAGAGTCAGGGGCGGTTTTTTCCCAGGAGAATAGGGAGGAAAAAGGAAAAGAAATAGAATGGTTATAGGGTCCAATGGGTAAGAGTTTGGCATGTGTGAGAAAAAGGACAAAATTAGAGACGCGCAACATCAAGAAGCAATGGGGGTATTGAAAGAGAAAGCCTGGAAGGTGCTTGGATTTGGGTTGGGAGCTCAGAGAGTTTGGAGCCACTGAAGTTACTAAAGCAGGCATGGACATGGTCAAGGCTGTCTTTGAACGAGAAAGCCCTAGGGGGTATAGAAGGTGAACTGGAGGCACAATAGTTAGGAAGGTGCTTTGTGGCCCGTGATTGTCCCATTTTCACTAAAACAAAATGTGCCTTTTTGGTAGTGAACTGTTCTGAATGCCAAAAGTACCAGGTAAGTTGGTTCCAACTGGAATATTGCAGCCCTGAGAGTGGCTCGGCTGCCCAGTCATTTGGTGCCCCCTTTTTCTTTCCTGAACCAGGGAATCTCAGCTCTCAAGAAATCTATTAATTCAGGCTTCCAGGGCCAGCAACACTTGGTCTGTGTCAGAGACACAGCAGTCACACGCGCAAACCCACACGGTCATGGCTGACTGTGGAGGCCTCAGCAGGGCGGAGGAACACAGCGCCATTTGCAACCTCCCCTTGTGTGCAATTCCCCTACTGTGGTGGGTGGGATTCCCAACCTGGGGAAAGAAATGACCAAGTGTCTGGGAAGGGAAAGTGTCATAAAAGAGCCAGGGCCCGGGAGCTAGGATGACGGTGGCCTGAGGCCCAGACACTCTAGGGAATCCATGAGGCGTGGAGAGAAAACATGAGGGAAAGCAGAGCTACTGTCTGCCCGGCCCAGCTTCCTCTTTTATGAGCTCATGGTCAAAGCCAGGCCAGGCAGAGGGTGCTGGCGATTGAGTGAGCTTGTTTTTTCCCTAACTTGGTTCTGAGTCACACATGGCATCTATCCTTCCCAGAAAACTGCCTCAGGGCTCACCCCTTGGCAGCCCACCAAGCCCCAGTACTGACACGCGATCCCCACTGGGTAGGGCCAGGGAGCTGCAGACGGGCCAGCCCCAGCACCTGCCTCCGCCCCTGGAGAGGCCTCTTGGGGAATGAACTGTCCCTCCCAACCTTGGAAGAAAAGAGCCTATGGCAGCTGCTTTGGAGGGTAGGCCGGAGGCACGTCCAACTTCTGAGCACACATGGGAGACACTGCTGAATCATGGGGTTTCAGAGGAGGAAAAACATTAGAGAGCCTTTAATTTATGCCTTTCACTTTGTAGATCGACTCATCCAGTAAATACAGGGTGTCTGAAAAGGCCGGACAAAAGGGGAACTACTTTATTTGTTGTGCAGTTTTCCCCTATGATTATGTTTTGACTTAAATCTCAAATTCGCCAATGGCTGACATTGGAGCTGTCTACAGAGAGATGCAGGCTGCTTCCCACGAGAACAACACCGTAACAGTAATAACATCAACGATCCTGTATTTCTAGCCTTTTCAGCAGCCTGTATTGATTGACAGACACAGTTCTGGGCACTGAAAATCGAGCAGTACACAAGATAGATAAAGTTCTACTCTGATGGAGTTATAATCTGGTGGGAAAGAAACCAAGACCAAAGGAGGAGCCACAACACTGGGGTCCTAGGAAGCCAGCTTTGGCAGGAGGACAGGAATACTGGGCCCTTTTCCAGCTCCCGGCTCAGCTCGTAGCAGCCTCCGGGGTAGCTGGGTTGAGTTGGGCTGGGTCAGGCTGAGCTGCATCCCAGGGTAGGGTCACTGTGCCACTTTTGTGACCTTGCCTTGGTGCTCCCAGAACTCTTGCCATGGTTTTGCGTCAGGGGAACTGCCAGGGCCTGATGTGGGGCCTCCTAGAGCTTAGATGAACATCTTTAGGGGTCATTTATTAACTTGCTACCTAGAACTCACCACCCCACTCTACACCCATGCCTCTAAAGAGTTATTCCAGCTAAAACGTAGGTGGGAGGGGGTGTTTAAAATCACCTGTTCCTTGTCAGTATAGTGGTGAGTAAAAACAAAATTTTTTTTTTGGCTGGGTGTGGTGGCTCACGCCCGTAATCCCAGAACTTTGGGAGGCCGAGGGGGGCGGATCACCTGAGGTCAGGAGTTTTCAAGACCAGCCTGGCCAACGTGGTGAAACCCCATCTCTACCAAAAATACAAAAATTAGCCAGGCGTGGTGGTGTGCACCTGTAATCCCAGCTACTCGGGAGGCTGAAGCAGGAGAATTGCCTGAATCAGCACGTAGTTTACGTGCCCAGCTAAACTACATTTTTTAAATAAAGAAAGGCCAGACTCTATGGCTCATGCCTGCAATCCCATCACTTTGGGAGGTTGAGGTGGGAGGATCACTCGAGCCCAGGATTTTGAGACCTGCCTGGGCAACATGGCAAGACCCTGTCTCTACCAAAATAAATAAAATTAGCTGGGCATAGTGGCATGTGCCTGGAGTCCCAGCTACTCAAGAGGCTGAGGTGGGAGGATCACTTGAGCCCAGGAGGTTGAGGTTGCAGTGAGCCATGTTCATGCCACTGCACTCCAGCCTGGGTAAGAGAGTGAGACCTTGTCTCAAAAATTAAATAAAGACATACATAAAAAATAAAATCACTCGCATTAGTTGAACAGGAACTAGAAATGCAGAAGTCTTTGCTTCTCTGGGGAAAATAAAGAGCCACAAAATCTGCCTGATATGGAGAGGGAGGGAGGGAGGGCAGAATAAAAAGAGAAAGAGAACTTGTGTCGCCTGGTGATGTTAGCAGCTGGAGGTTATTTTCTCATTCCAGTCCCCTACTCCTGGGTTGGCTCACTGCTGCCCATCCCTGTTCCAAAGCAGTCCCTCTTCTCATAATTATAATAATGCCCCTGCTCCATGCAAGAAGCACCTACTATGTGCCCAGAAGGAGTACGTTTATATTCTTAATCTTTGCAGTTACCTAGAGGTCAATTTGCCCATTTATCAATTGAGGAAACAGATTTTCAGCAACATTAAGTAACTGGCCCAATATTGCCTAGTTAATAAGTAGCAGAGCTGGCACTTAAACCCAATTTCCTCTAACACCACTAGGTTACAATATGTTCTTTCTGCTATTCCATGTTTTCTTTCTATCTCAAACCCATCTCAAGACAACAAGTAGTTATTGAGGATCTACTGAATACCAGGTGCAGCTAAAAGCTTTCACTTGTCATTCCCTGACCCCAGGACCCTGGCACAGTCCCTTCACCCTGCTTTCCTTTCTCAGATGCTCCCATTTCCAAATCTCTGCCTCCCTTTCCCCTGCCCATTCTGCCTCCGCCAGTGCCCATTCCTGCCGTCCCCCATTCTGGGCCTGTGGTCAGCAGTGCAGTAGTACCCAGGTGGGGCAGCAGGCCTGACTCACTCCTGTGTCAGGGACTGTAAAGGGCGCGGGCCAAGGCTTTGCTGTCGCTGTCGTCACTGCACGATTGTTCCTGATTCAGCGGCAGATCACCTGAGCCACACCTGAGTACCACCAACCTCCTCTTTGAAGAGCAAACATGGGGGCCTTAAAGGAACATGGCTAGATAAACAGACCTCTCTGGAGATGAGGTTTAGCTCCTCAGAGGAGATAGATTTAAGAATATTTATTAAGCTCCTACTAGGTGACAGCCAAGTACTGGAGACACTACAGAGATCTAATGAGAAAAAGGTCAGATGTGGCACTGTACGCTCGTGGAGATTATATTCCAGTAGGTGGGACAAACGACAGCAAAAAGTAAATACATAAAATGATTCCCCAACGTGATATGTGTCACGAAGAAAAACAAGGGGCTGAGAAGGAGGTTAGCAGTGGTGATGGATCAAGGTAAAGGTCAAACGAGGGAAATGAAGGAACATGGTGATCTAGGGGAAGATGGGAAGGAAATGAGGAGGAGAGCTGGAAATGGAAGAGGCTAAGGGCCTGCTTCTCCAGGATCAGGGCAGTGGGAGCCAGTTCAGTTTGCTTGTCTCAGCCCCCGGCACTTTCTGTCCTTAACTCATTCCCCAGCCTGCACTCCCCCACTCCCTTATTGGCTTAATGATTCACCCCCAACCTTTCCCTAGCTTCCTGTGTGGCAGGAAGGGGCAGGAGCAGAGCCCTGGGGCTCTGAGGGTAGCAGGAATGGGAATGGGATTGGTTGGGAATGGTGAGCAGTCCGAGTTCTCAGGTTTTCTCTTTGTCCCGTTCTGGTGTTGCCGCAAAGAAAGGTCTCTCTGTGCCAGGAGGACAGTGAGGATAACTAGACCCAACTGCAGGCCCAGATTCCAGATGTGGGAGGTAGTGGCAAAACAAGATCCTGGCATCCCCTTCATTTCCCCTCCTCTGCCTAATGCCCTAGAGAAATTTTCCATCATAAACAAGTAATGCATTCTTAAACTTTGGTGCTGTGTTCTCTCTCCCACCCACTTGTTTTCTTCCATCATCACTAGCTCTCCCTACTCCCAATTTATGTCTGCGTGAGTGTGAGGGTCTGTACACATGTGTAAGTAGTCATGGGTTTATGTTGGTCATTGTGTAGCGTGCGAGTTCCGAGTTGCCTTGGAATAAGGATGTTGGGGGTGGGGGTGGGCTCCCTGTGCTTGGGTGTAAATGTAAGAATGATGGCAGGTGTGAAGGCAGGCATGGGAAAGCAATGCGCCTTTGTTTACAGAGGAGGTATGTTTTATGCAGGCCAGGAAGAAGTGTGTAATGTGGAAGGGATCTTGTGTATTTAGATAAGAGTAGCGAGTATAAAATAAAGTGACTTGTAGGCCCAGGAATTGTACACACAGCAGTAGTGTATCTATTTCTAGCCGGTTGTGGCCTGTCCTCTTATTTGTGTTCCTACATGTTCTTGATTGAAAAATCCGTGTAAGTGTTTCCTAAATGGGAAAAGTGTTTGCTGTTTGGTGTCTGTGTAAGAATTGTCCCAGCTTTTCTAAAGACGTTGTACATTTGTATGAGTGGTTTGGAGGAGTGTAACCACATCTCAGAAGCTTGGTGTGACCCAGCCAAGGTGGGGATACTATATGCACACCTACAGTTGTACATTTCACCTGGTGTTTAACAAGATTATTGAGCAACTGCTGCCTACAAGATACCATGCTGGGTTCTCTGGAGGACACAAAGACGTGTATGACACAGCCTCCAATGGAAGACATCATATGTGTATTCACTTTGTGCACCAGGCTTAAAATGATGGTGGAAAGATCTGAGCCAGATGTATTTCAAATCTCTGGAGTAATCTCAGATCTTTTCATCCTCTTGCTGTCGGCAACCCTCCCTCCCCCATGCTCCCTTCCCCTAATGATATCTACCTCATTGCCCAATTCTGATTATCTTATGCTAGGAATGTCTCTTAGGGCCACCTTCTCAGGCTCTTGTTACCATCTACCTGAGCCCCTCCAATAGCCTCCTGTCTCCTGCCTTAGTCTCTCCCCATCCAGAGCATCACTCCTCATCCCAATCAGTTCCCTGCTTGAATTTTCTTCCCTTTATCTCATCCAGCAACCCACAAGCTCTACAGTCTAGAGTGAAACCCAGGCTCCAGACCTAGCAGCTCTGCTCTCCCCACTCTGCCCAATTCCACTCCTTTCCAGCCATTATTACATCCCACTACTGCCTTACAGGAAACTTACTCTGAGATTGTTTTTCTTGTGATTCCCCAAACACATCTTGTACTTTTCCAGCTCAAAGTCTTTGCTAATTCCATTCTTACAGTCATCCTCCACATCTGAATTTGTCATATCCCACCCACTATTCAAGATCACCACCAGTGCCACTCTTCCATGAAGCCTTCCCTGATTGATTGGACAGATGTGAACACTAGCTCTTTTGGGTCCCCCTTAACACTTAGTCTTCAGTTTTCTTAGTTTTTGTTTGTTTGTTTGTTTGTTTGTTGTTTTTTGAGACAGGGTCTCACCCTGTCATCCAGGCTGGAGTGCAGTGGCATGATCTCAGCTCACTGCATCCTCTGCCTCCTGAGTTCAAGCGATTCTCCTGCCTCAGCCTCCGAGTAGCTGGGATTACATACATGTGCCACCATGCTTGGCTAATTTTTGTATTCTTAGTAGAGACAGGGTTTCACTATGTTGACCGGGCTGGTCTCGAACTCCTGACTTCAAATGATCCACTCGCCTTGGCCTCCCAAAGTGTTGGGATTACAGGTGTGAGCCACCACGCCCGGCCTTTCTTAGGATCTTCAAAAAAGCTTGCCTTTCCTTCAGGCAGAAACTCAATGTAACAAAAAAAAAGAGAGAGAGAGAGAGAGAGACCAACAGAGAGACAGACAGATAGAGAGCTCTCCTGGCCATGTTTCCCTCTTCATGCTGGAGGGTAAGGCCCTCACAGCTGGAGTATCAGCTTTATCTGGCTTTCCTCAGGGAGCTGCATGACACAGCACTTATACTGAAACTAGCCTCAGGATTCTCAACAGCAGTACCCTCAACAGAGGGCACCTGAAACAGGTGAATGCTCAAAAGATGTTAAATTCTGCGCGGTGGCTCCCAGCACTTTGGGAGGCTGAGGCAGGCAGATTGGTTGAGCTCAGGAGTTCAAGACCAGCCTGGGCAACATGGCAAAACCCTGGCTCTACAAAAAATTATATATATATATATATAATCAGGAGGCTGAGGTAGGAGGATAGCTTGAGCCCAAGAGGCAGAGGTTTCAGTCAGCCGAGATCATGCCACTGCACTCTAACCTGGGCAACAAAGCCAAACCCTATCTCAAAAATAAATAAATAAATAAAAAGTTAAATTCTGTGTCCATGAGCAGCTGTCTGTAAGGAAGTTATGGAAATGTGAATCTGCTTTAAGTTGAGTAATTACCATTACTGTAACATTTGTATGTCTCACGATTTAGAATGTTCTTCCCATAAATTTGGTTGTTTGACTCACAGCAAGGGGCAAATCTAGATGGCTGCTAACCTATTGCCTTTGTATTTGTGGCCCTCTGCACTAGCCTTTATTTGAATATTTCTGCACACTCCTAAGAGAGTAGTTTTGCTGAACTGCCCCTATACAGTCTTTGCACCTTTGCTGTGCACGTGTGTTGGTATGTTCATGTGGTATGTGTTTTCCTTTTTTCCAGGATTTCATTCTTTTTTATGGCTGAATAATATTTAATTGTGTGTTGTTATTATTTTATAGTGACAAGGTCTCACTATGTTGCCCAGGCTCCTGAGCTCAAGTGATCCTCCCACCTCAGCCCCCCCAAATGCTAGGATTACAGGCGAGAGCCACCATGCCCCACCATTGTATATTACTTTTTTAATCTTTCTGTCCTTTTTTCTCCCCCAACTTTTATTTGAGATTTTGGGGTATATGTGCAGGTTTGTTACCTAAGTATACTGCATGATGCTGAGGTTTGGGGTACTGAGCATAGTACCCAGGTACTGAGCATAGTACCCAATAATTTTTCAACTTTTGCCTTGCTCCCTCCGTCCTTCTTCTAGTAGTCTGAAGTTGCTGTTGTTGCCATCTTTATGTCCATGAGTTCTCAATGTTTCCCACTTAAAGTGAGAATGTGTGGTATTTGATTTTCTGTTCCTGAGTTAATCCGCTTAGGATAATGGCCTCCAGCTGCATCCATGTTGCTGCAAAGCACATAATTTCATTCTTTTTTGTGGGTATGCAGTGTGTGTCTTCATATGTGCTCAGGCAGGCAAGTTTGTGTCTGTGTGTGCTACTGTGTTCATTTCTCTCTTAATCTTGACTATTTCTGTAACGATTTCCTTCTTGGGGAGTGTATTTTCTAAAGATACGTACAAGTACATGAATGTGCACATGTAACTGGGTCAGTGTTGTAGCAGGACGGCCTGATCTCCAATAAAAAGCCCTATTGGCAGAGCGCGGCGGCTCACGACTGTAATCCCAGCACTTTGGGAGGCCGAGGCGGGCAAACCAAATACCACACATCCTCACTTATAAGTGGGAACCAAACATTGGGAACTCATGGACATAAAGATGGCAACAATAGCAACTTGAGACTACTAGAAGAAGGACGGAGGGAGCGAGGCAGATTACGAGGTCAGGAGATCCAGACCATCCGGGCCAACATGGTGAAACCCCGTCTCCACTAAAAATACAAAAATTAGCTGGGCATGGTGGTGCATGCCTGTATTCCCAGCTACTGGGGAGGCTGAGGCAGGAAAATCGCTTGAACCAGGGAGTCAGAAATTGCAGTGAGCCGAGATCGCGCCTCTGCATTCCAGCCTGGCGACAGAACGCGACCCCGTCTCCAAAAAAAAAAAAAAGCCCTCTTGGGTCCCTAGTGCTGGGGCCTGTGAGGGATCCTGTGGCTAAACCATCTCCTAGGCTGTCGCGAACCCCTCTCCAGATGCCACATGCCCCGACATGTGCCTACAGCCCGGGATCTCACCCACCCCCACTCGCGACTCACACACTCAACGTACAGTTGGGCGCCTAGGATTGCGCACGCCAAGTCTCCACCCACTCCCTTTGTTTAATCGTTGGAATTTCCAGACCGCTGCTGCCAACCGCTCCCCAGCTGCGGGAGGAGGAGTTAGAAGGACCCGCCCAATTTCCAGGAGCCCATAAATTAACTCTGCCGGCAGCCGGCCTGCACTTGGCCTTACACTCCGCTCAGGGCACCATGTGTCACTCTCGCAGCTGCCACCCGACCATGACCATCCTGCAGGCCCCGACCCCGGCCCCCTCCACCAACCCGGGACCCCGGCGGGGCTCCGGTCCTGAGATCTTCACCTTCGACCCTCTCCCGGAGCCCGCAGCCGTCCCCGCCGGGCGCCCCAGCACCTCTCGCGGGCACCGAAAGCGCAGCCGCAGGGTTCTCTACCCTCGAGTGGTGAGTATCGCCGAAGTGGGCATTCGCGGGGTGTGCTGCCCTGGAGTCACTGGGGAATGACTCGACTCCAGAGGCCTCGACATGACCTGTCTCCTTTTTTGTCACCCCTTAGGTCCGGCGCCAGCTGCCAGTCGAGGAACCGAACCCGGCCAAAAGGCTTCTCTTTCTGCTGCTCACCATCGTCTTCTGCCAGATCCTGATAGCTGAAGAGGGTGTGCCAGCGCCCCTGCCTCCGGAGGACGCCCCCAGCACCGCATCCCAGGCGCCCACCCCTGTGCCCCCGGTCCTCGAGCCCTTTAATCTGACTTCGGAGCCCTCGGACTACTCTTTGGACCTCAGCACTTTCCTCCAGCAACACCCAGCCGCCTTCTGACTTTGACTCCCCGCACTCCCCAAAAAGAATCCGAAAAACCACAAAGAAACACCAGGCGTACCTGGTGCGCGAGAGCGTATCCCAAACTGGGACTTCCGAGGCAACTTGAACTCAGAACACTACAGCGGAGACGACACCCAGTGCTTGAGGCGGGACTGAGGCGCACATAGACCGAGGCACAGCCAAGCTGGGGCTAAGCCCGGTGGGAATTAGAACGTCGTTAATTTATTTCTTATTGCTCCTAATTAATATTTATATGTATTTATGTACGTCCTCCTAGGTGATGAAGGGGTGTACGTAATATTTATTTTAACTTATGCAAGGGTGTGAGATGTTCCCCCTGCTGTAAATGCAGGTCTCTTGGTATTTATTGAGCTTTGTGGGACTGGTGGAGGCAGGACACCTGGAACTGCGGCAGAGTAGGAGAAGTGGGGAGGACTCGGGTGGGGGAGGACGTTCCGGCTGGGATGAAGCCTGGTGGTGGGTCGTAAGTTTAGGAGGTGACACTGCATCCTCCAGCATCTCAGCTCCGTCTGTCTACTGTGTGAGACTTCGGCGGACCATTGGGAATGAGATCCGTGAGATCCTTTGATCTTCTTGAAGTCGCCTTTAGGGAGAGGCTGCGGGGTAGAGGGTTGGGGGTTGGTGGGCTGTCACGGGGCGACTGTCGAGATTGCCCAGTATGTTCTGTGAACACAAATAAACTTGATTTACTGTCTGCAGTCTTGAGTGTATCTTTGCAAGCGCCGACTCCCCACTCCTCCCCGCCTTCAGATGGCAAGGAACGGCGGGAGGCGCCGTGGCCCAGTCCCCAGCCCGCGCACTTCCCTGGGCCCGGGAGCTCCTTTTCCTGGAGTCAACAGAACCCAGCATCCGGTTGCCCGATGCAGTCTTTCATTGCCCAGTCTGCGGTTTTCCCAGGTAGTTGCCCCGCGGCGAATCCGAGATGTGGCAATCACCCTTACGCCAGGGTGCCGGGCCGCGGAGGTCAAGTCCCGCGCCCGGGGGCGGAGCGTGGAGCTGTGTCGCCCGGCTCAAGAAGGGCGGTGATTGGGGCGGCAGGGATGTGGCCGCCCCTGGGCTAACCAGGCAGCCCGGCTGGGCCCGGGAGCCAACGGGTGGGCGGGCTGCGGACTCGAGCGGGGCCTGCCGGGAAAGGGGCGGGCCAAGCTCACAGGGCCGAGGCGGGGCGAGGTGGGGGTGCTTAGTTTGCTGCGGGGGGCGGGGTCGCGTCTGCAGCAGCAACAGGGTGCGGCCGGGTGGGGAACGCGGGAGCGGACCCAGGAAGGCTGGTCCGCTACCGGCCCCTGCTCGGCTTGCAGGTCCCTGCGCGCCCTCGCCCTTCCCTAGACCCCAGCCGGGCCGCCGCCGGTGTCCAGGAAGGTGAGTGGGGGAGGGGAGATGGAGCCTGGGGCTGCCGAGAAGCAGGGAGGGAGGGGAAAGATCTTCAGGCCTCTGGGCGCAGGGGACCTTTATCAAAGGGAGCGGCGAGGGGAAGGGAGGGACCGTACGCAGGCGGGGAAGAGGTCGCTGGGGATCTTCAGGATTTTGCAGGGAAAAGCTTTAGCGGACCCATGGGTGCGGAAGGGACAGGCTGTGGCGGATGCAGACTGAGAGGGCCTGACGGGAAAGGGAAAGGATGGGCCCCTGTGGACGCCACAGCGCCCCTTCCCCATCCGCAATGGCTTTCCCTCCCTCTCCTCCAGCTCCAGCCTGAACCATGTTTTTCACCTGTGGCCCAAATGAGGCCATGGTGGTCTCCGGTAAGTACTGTTGTACCCTTCCCAGCCAGTGACCCCAGAACCCCTGTGAGTCTGGCCTCTGCCCCTTCTCCCTCTCCCTACCAGCTTCCCAGCCCCAGGCTTCTGCCCCTTGATGACCACGAACTGCCCAGTTTGATTCCCACCATTCCAAGGCCCAGATTGCTTCCCCTCCAGCTCCCAGATTCTCTCCTGTGGGTTGCTGTCCCTAGCCCCCGCCAGTTCCTCAGTCTTCCACATTCAAGCTCTGCCACAGTTCCTCACTGCACCTCACTTTGCAGGGTTCTGCCGAAGCCCCCCAGTCATGGTGGCTGGAGGACGAGTCTTTGTCCTGCCCTGCATCCAGCAGATCCAGAGGTAGGCAAGAAGGGAACCAGGGAAGGGGAACCTCCCATTTTCTCTTTTTCCTCCTTTTCTTACTGTCTGTCCCTTCTTTTTCCCCTAGGATCTCTCTCAACACACTGACCCTCAATGTCAAGAGTGAAAAGGTTTACACTCGCCATGGGGTCCCCATCTCAGTCACTGGCATTGCCCAGGTGAGGCTTTCAGAGCCTTTTCCCCAAAGTCTACTTCCCCATCACCCTCTCACCCAGACATTAAGACATCTTCTGGCCACAGCCTTCTCGATCCTTGCCTGCAGAGAAGTTCCTCTGCTAGTCTCATCTTTTCCAGGCACCCTCAAGGCACTTGCCGCCTCCTCCTTTCTTTCCCTGAAATGGAAGAAGCATTTCTTTGAGGGCTCTCCCTTCTCTCTGCTTCTTCTCTGACTTCATGAGGCCCCCACCACACCTTTCCTACCCCTACTCTGGCTACAGGTAAAAATCCAGGGGCAGAACAAGGAGATGCTGGCGGCCGCCTGTCAGATGTTCCTGGGGAAGACGGAGGCTGAGATTGCCCACATTGCCCTGGAGACGTTAGAGGGCCACCAGAGGGCCATAATGGCCCACATGACTGTGGAGGTTGGCCTGGGGGCAGGGAACCATCTGGAATGATGCCAAAATGAGGGGGACCCAAGGACCACACTAGTCTGTGAGAGACAGTGGATCTAAGAGCTTACATCCCGGCCGGGCAGGGTGCTTCATGCCTGTAATCCCAGCACTTTGGGACACCAAGGCGGGTGGATCACTTGAGGTCAGGAGTTCAAGACCAGCCCTGCCAACCTGGTGAAACCCCATCTCTACTAAAAATACAAAAATTAGCTGGGCATGGTGGTGGGTGCCTGTAATCCCAGCTACTTGGGAGGCTGAGGCAGGAGAATCGCTTGAACCTAGGAGGTAGAGGTTGCAGTGAGCCAAAAAAAAAAGAAATCTTACATCCCCTCTCCCCACCATCCTGTTATCACAGGAGATCTATAAGGACAGGCAGAAATTCTCAGAGCAGGTTTTCAAAGTGGCCTCCTCAGACCTGGTCAACATGGGCATCAGTGTGGTTAGCTACACTCTGAAGGACATTCACGATGACCAGGTAAAACTGGGCAATTGATCCTTCCCCACTTCCTTGCTCCCATCTCTTAAGCCGTCCAAGGGACTAATTTCTACATCTCTCCCACAGGACTATTTGCACTCTTTGGGAAAGGCTCGAACAGCTCAAGTCCAAAAAGATGCACGGATTGGAGAAGCAGAGGCCAAGAGAGATGCTGGGATCCGGGTGAGAGAGATGGGGGTTGCTTAGTGGGAAAGGGGATAGAAGTGGCACAACTGAGAAGAAGCAGGGGTGCTGGGTTAGCAGGAAAAATACTTGAGGCAGACAGAGAACCTTGGTGGGAAGCAGACTCTCACTGTGGCCTTTCTTCCACTGCCCTGACATTTCCTACCTGATCTCTGCTTGGACAGGAAGCTAAAGCCAAGCAGGAAAAGGTGTCCGCTCAGTACCTGAGTGAGATCGAGATGGCCAAGGCACAGAGAGATTACGAGCTGAAGAAGGCCGCCTATGACATCGAGGTCAACACCCGCCGAGCACAGGCTGACCTGGCCTATCAGCTTCAGGTCAGAGCCACTGCACTGGGCAGATGGCCAGGCTGCTCTCTGCCCCTTCCCCATTCCTCTCAGGCTGTCCGTCTCAGGAACCACTACTTCTCATATTCTAACTCTGATCTTATTCTGGCTCTCCATCAGTGGACCAGCTCCCTTATATGAGGAGAGATTTAAAAGACTCAGATGTTACAGCTGAAAAGCTTTAAAGAAAAGGCCAGCTGGGTGTGGTGACTCATGCCTGTAATCCCAGCACTTTGGGAGGCCAAGGCAGGCTGATTGCTTGACCTCAGGAGTTCAAGGCCAGCCTAGGCAACATGGTGAAACCCTGTCTCTACAAAAAATACAAACATCAGTCAGGCATGGCGGCTCGGGCCTGTAGTCACAGCTACTTGGGGGATGAGGCAGGAGGATTGCTTGAGGCAGGAGGATCGCTTGAGCCAGGATGTGCAGGTTGCAGTGAGTCGAGATCACACCACTGCACTCCAGCCTGGGTGACACCGAGATCCTGTCTCAAAAAAAAAAAAAAAAAAACAAAAACGAGAAAAGAAAAAAAAGACCAGGAGCGGTGGCTCATGCCTGTAATCCCAGCACTTTGGGAGGCCAAGGAAGGTGGATCACAAGGTCAAGAGTTCGACACCAACCTGGCCAACATAGTGAAACCCCGTTTCTACTAAAAATACAAAAATTAGCCAGGTGTGGTGGCACGTACCTGTAGTCCCAGCTGCTTGGGAGGCTGAGGCCGGAGAATTGCTTGAACCCAGGAGACGGAGGTTGCAGTGAGCTAAGACCATGCCATTGCACTCCAGCCTGGTGACAGAGTGAGACTCCATCTCAAAAAAAAAAAAAAAAAAAATTCAAGAAGGGATATGATCAATAAAGCTGGTCATATGTTTGGAGCAGACTGTGTCTGTGCAAGGGTATCTGACTGAGAAAGTGGATCCGAGCTCAGATCCGGCCCATGCCCCTCTAATCAAGCAGTGCTGACATGGGTCTGCATCTACACAGAGGAATTTCTAATTTGCACAGAGGCATGCTATGGGCTAACAGCAGCCCTGGTTAATCAAAAAAGGGTATGAAGAAGGAAAACATGGACTTGGACATTGAATCCTGCAAAGTGAGATATGGGCAGCCCTTGATATTGCCAGGAGATATAGTTGATCTTCATTCTTCATTATTTGTATCTGAGAATTTGCCTATTCACTAAAATGTGTTGGTAACCTCAAAAGGTTACCAGTAAAGTCGCTGCACTTTCAGAATCATTTGCAGACACGCACAGAGTGGTGAGATAGCTGAGCCACCTGATGTGCAGTGCCCAGGTGAGGTTCAGCAAGGAGATGCTCTGCCGCCTTGTTTCAGCTCTCATATCATAAGCCATGTTATTTTCGCAGTATATTTGCTGCCATGTTTTTTGCGTTTTTGTGCTTTTTCTTGGTGATTTCGCTCTTTAAAATGGCCCCCAAGCATCAGTACTGGAGTGCTGTCTGGTGTCCTTTAGTGCAAGCAGGCTATGATGTGCCTTATGGAAGAAATACATGTGTTAGGTAAGCTTCGTTCATGCAGGAGTTGTAGTGCTGTTAGCTGTGAGTTCAGTGTTAATGAATCAATAATATAGTTTACATAAGGTGTCTTTAAACAGAAACACATATAAAGCAAGGCTTTATATTGATCAGTTGATGAAAATGTTGTGACCAGAGGCTCACAGAAACCTAGCCCTGTATTTCTTCTAGGAACAAATTAGATACTAACTAATTCAGCATTCATGACTACTTCATAGAACAGAACTACCAAGAATAATGAAAGTCAACTGTACTTTGAGACCTTTACCCAAAGGATAGCAATGTTATGCATTTTGTTTTTGCCAAGAGTTGGTACAGGCTGAAAGCATTATGAAGGTACAAAACATCTTTTGTTATTATGTTAAATTCCTGGGTGACTTGACAGGTTGAGCATGGCATAGAGCTTGGCAACTCAAACTGTGTTCTACCTAGCAGCAGCTACAGCATCATTGCGAAGCTTGTTCGAAATACAAAATTGCAGGCCCTGGCCCTCATCAACTGAATCAGAACCTGCATTTTAACAAAATCTTGAGGTGAATTCCTAGGTGATTTGTATGCACATTGGAGTTTGAGTTTGAAAAGGATTACCATAATGGAAACTGCTAGCTTGCAGTAAAGCTATGGATAAGGTTCTTAACCTTCTAAACATGACCTTACTTGTCTGCAGATTAAGGGATTGGGCTGGTTGGGCTCTTTTCAACTTTTATCAGTTTCTTCTTATGCACCAGGCACTGTGCTAGGTGTTCAGGAAAGGATTTATTCAACAAATATCTGTTAAGTGCCTCCTGTGTGCCAGACATCATTTTGGAGGTGAGGCTGTAAATATGAATGAGACAGAAAAGATTCCTGCCCTTATGCAGCTTACATTATGACACAGGAAACAGCTAGTAAGCAAGTAAATGACCTTCCCAGGCTATAATTCTTGTTTACGTGCTGTGAAGGAAATAAACAGGGTTATGTGAAAAACTGTGGGAGGGGAGTTATTAGGTTAGCGGGTGGTCAGAGAAAGTTTCTAAAGGCCAGGCGCGGTGGCTCAAGCCTGTAATCCCAGCACTTTGGGAGGCCGAGACGGGCGGATCACGAGGTCAGGAGATCGAGACCATCCTGGCTAACACGGTGAAACCCCGTCTCTACTAAAAAATACAAAAAAACTAGCCAGGCAAGGTGGCGGGCGCCTGTAGTCCCAGCTACTCGGGAGGCTGAGGCAGGAGAATGCCGTAAACCCGGGAGGCGGAGCTTGCAGTGAACTGAGATCCGGCCACTGCACTCCAGCCTGGGCTTAGAGCGAGACTCCGTCTCAAAAAAAAAAAAAAAAAAAAGAAAGTTTCTATGAGGAAGTGGTGTTTGAGATCAGACCTGTAGATAAGAAGGAACAATGTAGAGTTCTGGGCCAAGAACATTCTAGCCTGTACTTTTTAAGTAGTCATATGTGGCTGGGTGCGGTGGTTCATGCCTGTAATCCCAATACTTGGAGAGGCCAACACAGGAAGATCACTTGAGGCCAGGAGTTTGAGACCAGCCTGGCCAACATGGTAAAACCCTATCTCTACCAAAAATACAAAAAATAGTAGCCGGGTGTGGTGGTGTGAGCTTGTAATTCCAGACACTCGGGAGGCTGAAGCATGAGAATCACTTGAACCCAGAAGGTGGGAGTGAGATCGCGCCACTGCATTCCAGCCTGGGTGACAAGCGAGACTCCTTCTAAGATAGATAGATAAATCGATCGAGACTCTGTCTAAGGTAGATAGATACATAGGGCTAGTGGCTAGGCAGGAGGACCAGTAAGTGCAAAGGCCATGAGGTGGAGACAGAAAGGAGGTTTCTGATCTGAGGAGGCTGGTGTGCTGTGAATGAGGAGGAAAGGCTGACGGCCAGATCACAAAGGGTTTGTGTGGTCATGATGGAGACATAGAAGAGAATTGAAAGCACAGTGGAAAGCTATTGGAGAACCTCAAGCAGAAAGGTGCCATGGTCTTATTTATATTTGTATAGGGATCAGTCTGGTTGCCTTGTGGAGAATGGACTGTATGAAGAGAGGAAGCAAGGCCAGGCGCGGTGGCTCACGCCTGTAATCCCAGCACTTTGGGAGGCCGAGGCGGGCAGATCACGAGGTCAGGAGATTGAGACCATCCTGGCTAACACAGTGAAACCCCATCTCTACTAAAAATACAAAAAATTAGCCAGGTGTGGTGGCGGGCGCCTGTAGTCCCAGCTACTCGGGAGGCTGAGGCAAGAAAATGGCATAAATCCGGGAGACGGAGCTTGCAGTGAGCCGAGATAACACCACTGTACTCCAGCCTGGGTGGCAGAGCGAGACTCCGTCTCAAAAAAAAAAAAAAAAAAAAAGGAAGTAAGAGATGAGTTGGGCTCTTTTTCAGAGATGATGGATTAAACGAATGTAGCTAATTTTACTCTCTCCTAAAACCTCACTAAAGCCAAAATGATTTTTTTTTTAAGATAAAGACAGAGGCTGGTCCAAAGGTAGTAAGTTATCTCAATTGATTGTTCAGTGAGTTACAGATTGAACTCCTTGTTCTGCTCTTTACCTACTTCTCACTACTGCACTTGACTAGTCTTTCTTCCTCTCTTTCCTTCTCTTCTCTCTTCTCTCCTCTCCTCCTCTTTGAGACTGAGTCTTACTCTGTCCACCAGGCTAGATAGAGCGCAGCGGTACAATCTCAGCTCACTATAGCTTCAACTACGAGGCTCAAGCGATACTCCCACCTCAGCTTCCCGAGTAGCTGGGTCTACAAGCATATGCCACCACACCTGGCTAATTTTTGTATGTTTTGTAGAGATGGAATTTCACCATGTTGCCTAGGCTGTTCTCAAATTCCTGGGCTCAAAGGATCCTTCCCACCTCAGCCTCCCAAAATCCCAGCATTTTGAGAAACTGAGGTGGATGGATCATTTGAGATCAGGAGTTCAAGATCAGCCTAGCCAACATGGTGAAACCCTGCCTCTACTAAAAAAAAAATACAAAAATTAGCCAGACGTGGTAGCATATGCCTGTAGTCCCAGCTGCTTGGGAGGCTGAGGCAAAAGAATAGCTTGAACCTGGGAGGTGGAGGTTGCACTGAGCCAAGATCACGCCACTGCACTCCAGCCTGGGCAATAGAGCAAAACTCTACCTAAAAGAAAAAAAAAAGAAAATAAATAAATCTGCTTAAATAAGAGGAATTCTATGAATACACACATTCTTGTAGATGTTCAGAGTATCCCTGGAAGGATACACAAGAAGCTGGTCTGGGTGGCTACTTCTGGGAAAGGGACCCACGTGGTTTGGAGAATGTAGGAAGAAGCTTTCTCGTGGTTTACTTTTTTTTTCTGTTAAATCTGCACCATATGCAAAAGACAAAAAAGATCACGTGTCCCCACCCCCACAAAAAATAAGTCAGCTATTGCAGTAGCCTAGGCTAGCACTAAGGTTATTCTAGCAACAGTGGGGGGATTTGAGCAAGACTGGAGATAACAGAAGGCCACCATGTGCTCAGTGCCCTCCAGGTATTTATACTCTAGAAGGGGGCACAGGTGGGAAAAATAGATTAAACAGGAGCTCATCAGAGGAACACTGGACTCCACTGGGCTGGCCAAGCAGGAGGGGACCCACCTTCATGTACCTGCTCCTATTTTTTTTTTTTTTGGAGATGGAGTCTTTTTTTTTTTTTGAGACGGAGTCTAGTTCTGTCGCCCAGGCTGGAGTGCAGTGGCGCGATCTCGGCTCACTGCAAGCTCCACCTCCCGAGTTCACGCCATTCTCCTGGCTCAGCCTCCCGAGTAGCTGGGACTACAGGCGCCCACCACCGCGCCCGGCTATTTTTTGTATTTTTAGTAGAGACGGGGTTTCACTGTGATCTCGATCTCCTGACCTCGTGATCTGCCCGCCTCGGCCTCCCAAAGTGCTGGGATTACAGGTGTGAGCCACCGCGCCGGGCTGGAGATGGAGTCTTACTCTGTTGCCCGGGGTGAAGTGCAGTGGCGTAATCCCGGCTCACTGCAACCTTCACCTCGCAGGTTCAAGCAACTCTCCTGCCTCAGCCTCCCAGGTAGCTGGGACTACAGGCGTGTGCCACCACACCTGGCTAATTTTTTGTATTTTAGTAGAGACAGGGTTTCACCATGTTGACCAGGCTGGTCTTGAGCTCCTGAACTCAGGCAATCCACCTTCCTTGGCCTCCCAAAGTGTTAGGATTACAGGCGTGAGCCACCGCGCCCAGCCACCAGCTCCTATTTTTATGTCCCACTCTGGAGCTCTGGTTCTGGAGCACTTCCTCTTCACTTCTGACTCAGAGCGCCCCTCCTACCCAGGTGGCCAAGACTAAGCAGCAGATTGAGGAGCAGCGGGTGCAGGTGCAGGTGGTGGAGCGGGCCCAGCAGGTGGCAGTGCAGGAGCAGGAGATCGCCCGGCGGGAGAAAGAGCTGGAGGCCCGAGTGCGGAAGCCAGCAGAAGCTGAGCGCTACAAGCTGGAGCGCCTAGCCGAGGCAGAGAAGTAAATGTCCCCTTCCTGACCCTTCCTAGCCCACTTGCCACCTAGGCACCCCAAGATGGAGGGCTGAAGCCTTCACCACCTGGACTGCTATGGATTTTAGGTTTCAGGAACCTCTGCCTTTGCAACACTGAGTCACTGGGCTGCACCCTCCACTTTCCTTCTGTCCACAGGTCCCAACTAATTATGCAGGCGGAGGCAGAAGCTGAGTCTGTGCGGGTGAGTTAAGATGCAGCTCCTGCTGGCTTGTGGAGAGGGTGGGGGTTGCTGCTTGAGCTGGGATTTCTTGTTCTTAATGATTTCCGTCAATCTCACAAGCATCCTTAACCCTCAGATGCGTGGGGAAGCTGAGGCCTTTGCCATAGGGGCCCGAGCCCGAGCCGAGGCTGAGCAGATGGCCAAGAAGGCAGAAGCCTTCCAGCTGTACCAAGAGGCTGCTCAACTGGACATGCTGCTAGAGAAGCTGCCCCAGGTCTGGAGGTTGTGTGGGCACCAAGAAAGGAGGAAATAGAACCAGGGACTAAGGGGTGGGGTGAAATGAGGGGCTTAGGGGGAACCAGGCTAGGGGGACCCTAAATTAGGGGTGGGAATTATTAGTGGCCAAAGTAAGGAAGGATGACCAATGGAACGAGGACCTTAAAACCCAGGGTAAGTTGTTTTATGAAGAGTGTGGTCAGATCATGGGCACTGAGTGGGCATCTCTCTCCTGCCAGGTGGCAGAGGAGATCAGTGGTCCCTTGACTTCGGCCAATAAGATCACACTGGTGTCCAGCGGCAGTGGGACCATGGGGGCAGCCAAAGTGACTGGGGAAGTACTGGACATTCTAACCCGCCTGCCAGAGAGTGTGGAAAGACTCACAGGCGTCAGCATCTCCCAGGTGAGGTCTCAGGTTGGAGCTGAGGAGCAGAATTGCTAGGTTCCTGTGTTGTATAACGCAGCAGGCGTAGCATTTAACCAGCATCCAGGCCTGGGAGTCATTGATGTTTATTAATCACTTTCTGTGTGCCAGACACGGTGCTAAGCTTCTACATAAATGAGTTGTTTTAAACTACCCTTAGGGTATATAGGGTTTTACAAAGTCAAGAAACTGAACTTCCAGCATGTTCCTACTCATTCTGCTGGTGCAGCTGGAGTGAAATCCAGGTCAACTGTCTCTGCAACCTGTGCTTGTGGTCACCCCACTAGTATAGGGAACTAGTTGCAGTCTATTAACAGTTAATTAATTCCAGGGCATATCACTGCTTTTCTTGGTTCCCCAGTTAATTCACCTGTAGATCATGGTCAAGGTCAGCAAACAGGCTCTGGAACCACTGTTTTGTTAATCCTAGCTACAATGCCTGCTAGCTGTGATCTTGGACAAGTAATCAACCTCTCTATACCTGTTTCCTCACCTTAAAATTGGGTTAATAATTAGAAACTACCCTGTTGAATTGTTGAGGGGCTCGAGCAAATATTTGCAGTGTTTAGAATAGTGCCTGGTGTATAGTAAGCATTATGTGTATGGTAAAGAAATGGTGCCAGGTGCAGTGGCTCACGCCTGTAATCCCAGCACTTTGGGAGGCCGAGGCAGGCAGATCACCTGAGGTCAGGAGTTCGAGACCAGCCTGGCCAACATGGCGAATGAAACCCCATCTTTACGAAAAATGCAAAAAAAAAATTTGCCAGGCTTGGTGGTGTCTGCCTGTAATCCCAGCTACTCGGGAGGCTGAGGCAGGAGAATTGCTGGAACCCAGGAGGTGGAGGTTGCAGTGAGCTGAGATTGCACCACTGCACTCCAGCCTGGGTGACAGAGCAAGACTCTATCTCAAAAAAGAAAAAAAGAAGCCAGGCACGGTGGCTCACTCCTGTAATCCCAGCACTTTGGGAGGCTGAGGCAGGCGGATCATGAGGTCAGGAGATGGAGACCATCCTGGCTAACATGGTGAAACCCTGTCTGTACTAAAAATACAAAACAATTAGCCAGGCATGGCGTTGTGCGCCTATAGTCCCAGCCGCTGGGGAGGCTGAGGCAGGAGAATGGTGAGAACCTGGGAGGCAGAGCTTGCAGTGAGCCAAGATTGCGCCACTGCACTCCAGCCTGGGTGACAGAGCGAGACTCCATCTCAAAAAAAAAAGAGAGAGAGAAAGAAATGCATATTTGGACTGGGCGCTGTGGCTCATGCTTATAATCCCATAACCTTGGGATTATAGGTGGATGGATCAGCTGAGGTCAGAAGTTTGAGATCAGCCTGGCCAACATGGTGAAACCCCATCTCTATCAAAAATACAAAAATTAGCCGGGTATGGTGGCGCATACCTGTAATCCCAGCTACTCGGGAGGCTGAGGAAAGAGAATCACTTGAACTCAGGAGGCGGAGGTTGCAGTAAGCCAAGATTGCACCACTGCACTCCAGCCTGGGTAACAGACTGAGATTCCGTCTCAAAAAAAAAAAAGCATATGTAAATAAAAGCCCTGGACCATACCGATGACCTTCAAACTGGGTTCCTTGGAGCCTCCTGGAGGCCTGCAGTGGAATATTCATAGCTAAGGAGAGTGCAAACAAGGCTCTGCCCCTTCTCTTCTCTTGAGTGATTTATTGTATGTGGATCCTGATGTCTTTGCTTAGGGAAACAGGATGAGGTAAGGCACCAGAAAGAAGACTCCTGGCCGTGTGTGTTCTCCCTATAGCCCATTCATCTAAATGGGGGCCCAGGAGAGCAGGGGCCTCAACCTCCCAAATGTTCCCAAGTGTCACCTGCTGTTGTCTTTTTGCCAGGTGAATCACAAGCCTTTGCGAACAGCCTGAGCCTTCAGCCCTCACAGATGCCCAGCCTCATAGCTGAAGTTGCCTGAATGATCCTCCTGTTGCATGTAATCCACTGGCCTCCCTGAGCATGTCCATTGACAGTGAGGTCCCACCCCTCATCTCTCCTTGCCAAATAGTTTGTGCCTTGTCTTGAAGGGGGTTGCTCCCCTTGCCAACCTCACACTGCTATGATTGCCAACTCCAGCGGTCCCATGTCAGCCTTCTGATGATCCCACTCCACCCCATCTCAACTTATTTAATTCCTAATTAAATCAGACTGTTGGAGCCTGTTGTCTAGAATGCTTTCCTGACCAAGACTGAAGGATGGGCTGGAGGTTTTCAACTTTGCTACCCAAATAAATTGCTATAAGTAAGTACTGATACTTTTCAACAATTAATAAAACAGAAGCAACTGGAAATGAATGCTTGGCCCGGCATGGTGGCTCACATCTGTAATCCCAGGACTTTGGGAGCCCAAGGCAGACAGATCATCTGAGGTCAGGAGTTTGAGACCAGCCTGGCCAACATGGCGAAACCTTGTCTCTACCAAAAATACAAAAATTAGCCAGGTAGGGTGGCACGTGCCTGTAGTCCCAGCTACTTGGGAGACTGAGACAGAACCACTTGAACCTGGGAAGTGGAGGTTGCAGTGAACCAAGATCACATCACTGCACTCTAACCTAAGCAACAGAGTGAGACTGTTTGAAAAGAAAAAAAAAATGAATGCTAGAGTCAGATGTGGTGACTCTTGCCTGTAGTCCTAGCTACTTGGGAGGCTGAGGTGGGAGGATCACTAGAGCTCAGGAGTCTGAGGCTGTAGTGAGCCGTGATCGTACCACTGCACTCCAGCCTGGGTGACAAAGCAAGATCCTGGCTCTATTAGAAAGAAAATGAACGCTAGAATGTAGCTTCCTCCTTTGCATAAAATAGGCTTTCTAGAATGGGAGAAAAGCAAGTTACTTATATACTGTCAAGAGTTTTAGAGTTAATTTTTCCCAACAGTGTATTATAGTCAGAAAAGCATGCTAAAATAGAAGGACTGTTGAGAATAGTATTAGTTCCCAGAATTCCTGAAAATATGGCAAAAGGAATTATTGTTTTCAGGGTAGCTTTGAGACTTGCATTGAGAACTTAAAAGTATGAGGTATGAGGTAGCAGATGGTACAGATTGTTTTAGAATGGGACTGTAAGGTAGCATTCCCGACTGTCTTTTTTTTTTTTAACACAGGTCTTGGGCCGGGCGTGGTGGCTCATGCTTGTAATCCGAGCACTTTGGGCCTGGCACAGTGGCTCATGCTTGTAATCCCAGCACTTTGGGAGGCTGAGACGGGTGGATCACTTGAAGTCAGGAGTTTGACCAGCCCTGGCCAACGTGGTGAAACCCCATCTCTACTAAAAATACAAAAATTAGCCTGGGGTGATGGCAGGTGCCTGTAATCCCAGCTACTTGGGCAGCTGAGGCAGGAGAATTCCTGGAACCCCGGAGGCAGAAGTTGTAGTGAGCCAAGATCGCGCCAATGCGCTCCCCTCTGGGCAACAAGGCAAGACTCCATCTCAAAAAAAAAAAGACAAGGTCTTGCTGTCACCCAGGCTGGGGTGCAGGGGTACGGTCAGGGCTCATTGCAGCCTCGCCCTCCCACCCAACCCCCACCCTGGCCAACAACCACCACCCTCTACCCCGGTAGCTGGGACTACACGCATGCGCCACCATGCCCAGCTTTTTTTTTTTTTTTTTTTTTTTGGTTAGATGGTTCACTGTTGCCCAGGCTGGTGCGGAACTCCTGGGCTCAAGCCATTCTCCTGCCTCGGCCCCCAAGTGCTGGGATTACAGGTGGGAGCCACCATACCAGGGCTTCACTAGTTATCTTGGTGTCACAGGTTGACTAAGCCTATAGGATCACAGGAAACGGCCGTGGGTACACATAACCCAAAGGAATCCTGGGCTGAGTGGCCAAGGCCAGTTCAACCATTTCTGGTTCAGTGCATCTGGGTGGGACAAAAAACTTCCATTTATTTCTGCAAGTTTCCAGAGGATGTGGATGCTGGTCTGGAAACCAGTTACGCATGACTTGTCATTCTTCTCAGCTTCCATTTTCCAGCCCTGGATCCTGTATCTAAGCCTATGCCTTCCCCAGTTAAGACTCATTGGTGGACCTGGTGCATTGGCTCACCTGGCTCATGCCTACAGTCCCGCTGCTTGGGAGAATGAGGATTGCCTGAGCCCAGGACATCAAGGCTGCAGTGAGCCGTCAGAGACTCCATTAAAAAGACTGACTGGTGCTGAGAACAGTTTGGGTACCAGAGATAATGATGTGAGGGTCTATTCAGTAGTGTCCTTACCAGTACCTCCCTGAAATATCAAATCAGCAGACGCCCAAGTCCCTCATATAAAATGTAGTATTTGCATATAACCTGTGTACTTTAAATCATCTCTACATTACTTGTAATACCTAATCTAATGCAAATATTATGTAAATAGTTTACACTATTATTGTTTAGGGAATGAGAAGTCTATATATGTCCAGTACAACTATTTTCCCAATATCCAGTTGGTTGAATCCATGGATGCAGAACCCATAGATGGGACAGGAACTTAATACTGTGAGGTGTCAATTTAAGGAGAGCAGTGCACCTGAACTCAGGCCCCAGGCCTCCATCAGCAGTGTTTCCCTAAATAAGCACACATCTCGTAGCTTTTTTCAATTCCCATTTATTTTTGGCTCTTGGGGCGATGTCATCTTTTCAATATGAAAAAAAGCAAGTTCAACACAAAATAGAAATCTCAAATGTAGGAAAGAACAAAACTAAGTGTGTGTGGGGGGAAGCAACAGCAAAATGAAGAAATGAGATGTTGCAAAAAAAGATGGAGGGTTCCCCTCTCCTCTGGGGATTGACTCAAACACTGATGTGGCAGTATACACCATTCCAGTCAGGGATGCTTGTTCTTTTTTGGGAATAAGAAAAGATGGGGATTCAGAGGACGTTTCTGGAGGCTTAGGGACCAAGGCTGGTCTCTTTCCCCCCGCCCCTGCCCCCACCCCCTTGATCCCTTTCTCTGATCAGGGGAAAGGAGTTTGAATGAGGGAGGTAGAGTTGGAAAGGGAAGGATTCCACTTGACAGAGTGGGTCAGACCCCTCCAAAGAGTAGAGCTTGGAGGGAGATTGAAAGTGGAGATAATACTGCTGACACCTCCCTTGAAGCTGAGATGGTAAATGGACATACTTGGAAATTAGTGACTTTAATAGCCTGGATTTCCCTCTCCAAAACTTTTAGAATGGAAAATCCCATCCCCTCCCTTATATAGTGACTTCTACCCACTACCTTCTACCACTTTCTACTTTGGGCTTAGGATGGTGGCCATTATCTACATGGGTTTTCAGCACCTGGTTGGTTCTAAATGGGATCTGGATGAGACCCAGCGTCTTGGAGATTTTTAAGAGGGAAATATTAACTGGACAGATGGAAGGAATGGGCACCAGAAGGAAATACAGGGTCACCAGAATGGCAGAAACCTAGGTTTCCCAGAGTGGAAAGAGAGAGGAAACATTCAACAAACAAGTATTTATTGAGTGCCTACTATGTGCTAGGCACTGTTCTAGACCCCCCCCCCCGGAAGAAAAAACAAAAAACAAGATAGAGGCAGCAAACACAAATTCTGAGGGAGAGGAAAGGGGCAGTTGAGTAAGACGGCTAAGGGAACTGAGAAGCCTGAGGTGATGGGGGCTCTGCCTTAGGCCTCCTCTTCGGCCTCCTCACCGAAATCCTCCTCCTCTTCTGCGGTGGCATCCTGGTACTGCTGATACTCAGAGACGAGGTCGTTCATGTTGCTCTCAGCCTCAGTGAACTCCATCTCGTCCATGCCCTCGCCTGTGTACCAGTGGAGGAAGGCCTTCCGGCGGAACATGGCAGTGAACTGCTCCGAGATGCGCTTGAAGAGCTCCTGGATGGCCGTGCTGTTGCCGATGAAGGTGACTGCCATCTTGAGGCCACGAGGTGGGATGTCACAGACAGCTGTCTTGACGTTGTTGGGGATCCATTCCACAAAGTAGCTGCTGTTTTTGTTCTGCACGTTAAGCATCTGCTCATCGACCTCCTTCATGGACATCCGACCACGGAAGACAGCAGCCACGGTGAGGTATCGGCCGTGGCGGGGGTCACAAGCAGCCATCATGTTCTTGGCATCGAAGACCTGCTGGGTGAGTTCTGGCACTGTAAGAGCTCGATATTGCTGGCTTCCACGGCTGGTGAGAGGGGCAAAGCCAGGCATAAAGAAATGGAGGCGTGGGAAGGGGACCATGTTGACTGCCAATTTGCGGAGGTCAGCATTGAGCTGGCCAGGGAAGCGGAGGCAGGTGGTGACACCGCTCATGGTGGCTGAGACGAGGTGGTTCAGATCCCCGTAGGTTGGTGTGGTCAGCTTCAGAGTACGGAAGCAGATATCATAGAGGGCCTCGTTGTCAATGCAATAGGTCTCATCAGTGTTCTCTACCAACTGATGGACGGAGAGGGTGGCATTGTAGGGCTCGACCACGGTGTCAGATACTTTGGGTGAAGGAACCACGCTGAAGGTGTTCATGATGCGATCAGGGTACTCTTCTCGGATCTTGCTGATAAGGAGAGTGCCCATTCCAGAGCCTGTGCCTCCGCCCAGTGAGTGGGTCAGCTGGAAGCCCTGCAGGCAGTCACAGCTCTCTGCCTCCTTCCGTACCACATCCAGGACAGAATCAACCAGCTCGGCCCCCTCTGTGTAGTGGCCTTTGGCCCAGTTGTTACCTGCCCCAGACTGACCTGGAATGCAGTCAGGAGAAAAGCTCAATTAACAGGGTATGGAAGATACATGATGTTTCCATCTTTCAACTTTAGAAATAATTCCCTTGGATGTATCTTCTTTCTCCTTCACTGTGATGTATTCTCCCCCTACTGCCCCATAATGTACCAGCAACAGTAGGCACTACCTCTACCCTCCATAAGATTTCAGAATACAGTTCTTAGCACTCCAGTACAACAATCATCTCCTAACTTTTGCTGTGTCCTTGCACCCAAATAAGTTGAACACGATAGTATATCATCTGCTAATATCATCTGTATAACTTACCAAATACAAAGTTGTCTGGTCTAAAGATCTGGCCAAAAGGACCTGAGCGAACAGAGTCCATGGTCCCAGGTTCTAGATCCACCAGGATGGCACGAGGAACATATTTGCCACCTACAAAGAATAAAGTTAAGAGCTGTGAGATCTGGCAGAGGGAAAGGTTTATAGATACACTGGGAATGGAAGACAGCACGGACCCAAGACTTGTTCCAGGTCCTGCCACCAGGTGGCAGCAGACGTCTTTGGCCCCGACGGTGGTTCACAAAAGAGAGAAAATGATAGATTCACCAAAAGGGGATAAGGCGTGCCCAGGAATGGAAAGAGACCCCAGAGAAGTGGGAGACAGGGAAGGGAACCTGAGCTGCCCGGGCTCTTGCCTTTACCTGTGGCTTCATTGTAGTACACGGAGATGCGGTCCAGCTGCAGGTCGCTGTCCCCGTGGTAGGTGCCGGTGGGGTCGATGCCATGTTCATCACTGATCACCTCCCAGAACTGCCGGGCAGGAGCAACGAGACCACAACAAGTCAAGTCCCAGTCAACTACGTCCCCAACTACCATTTTATTTCATCTTTTTCTTAACTTTTTTCTTTTTTTTTTTGAGACGGAGTCTCGCTCTGTCGCCAGGCTGGAGTGCAATGCCGCTATCTCGGCTCACTGCAACCTCTGCTTCCCGGGTTCAAGCGATTCTCCTGCCTCAGCCTCCGGAGTAGCTGGGACTACAGGCGCGCGCCACCACGCCCAGCTAATTTTTTGTATTTTTAGTAGAGACGGGTTTCACCATGTTGACCAGGATGGTCTAGATCTCTTGATCCGCCCACCTCGGCCTCCTAAAGTGCTGGGATTACAGGCGTGAGCCACCGCGCCCAGCTTCTTTTAATTTTTAAGACAGGGTCTTCCTCTGTTGCCCAGCCTGCAGTGCAGTGGTGCAATCACGGATCACTACAGCCTGAAACTCCCAGGCTCAACCGATCCTCCCATCTCAGCCTCTCGAATAGCTGGGACCACAGACGCGCGCCACCACACCCAGTTAATTTTTTTTTGTTTTTTTTTTGAAGAGATGTGGCCGGGGGGAGGGGTCTCGCTTTGTTGCCCAGGATGGTCTCAAACCCCTGAGCGGGAGCGATCCCAATTAGCCCGCCTCAGCCCCACATCTCCCATTTTAATCCCACACGCGCTCAGGTCGTTGTTCTAGGGCCTGGCATCCCGTGTGCCTGCCACACCCTTCCCCTAGACACTCGCTCCCCCGGGAAAGCCACAGCTTTCCCTGCTCGGGATTATGTGCAGCGGGTCCCAAGTGCTCGGTGGGCGGATGGAGGTCGACCATACTTGGATAAGCGCCGCTGTTCTTCCCCCGAGCTGGGCACCGCCCCACCGCGCGGCGCACAAAAGGCTCGGGGCACTAGAAGAGCTGCTGCCGCAGTCGACCACCCCCCACCCTCCACGTGACTGCCGCGCACGCGCAGGTCGAGCCGCCGACAAAAGACTTCGCACGTGGGCGGGGCCAGGGGCAAGAATTCCGCGCGAGGGGCGGGGCCCGGGGTAGCGCGCCCCTCCCGGCGGGCAACGCCGCATTGTCCCCGCGCGCCAGCGGCGCCCTGGCCCCGCCCCGCAGGGCCCCGCCCTTCTGCTACAACGTAGCACCCGCACTTCCTCCCGCCCCTCCCCCGCTACACTGTAACCGCGCGCAAAAAAAAAAAAAAAACCCTTGGCCTCGGAATTTTATTCCTTTGCTAGATTTCTCCCCCTTGATTTAAAGCATTCTTTCTCTCTCATTAAGTCCTGAAGGACTCGTTAAAGAAAACCACACACCCCCATTTTCTCGACGTATCAGTTCACGCCCTAAAGAGGTCTCGCTTAGGGGCCATGAAAGCAAGAAAAATTAATCCCGTTCTTATTCTCCTTCCACCCAGGAACAACTACAGGACTGGCCCTCCGGGGTCGCGGGCGCGCTGGGGTCCCTGATCTTTTGTGAATGGTAGCGCCCGGCGCAGCCCACCCTGGCGCATCGCCCCCCGACCTTTGCACTGGAGCTCTCTGCAGCCGCCCGACAGCCTCACCCCTTCCCGCTCCCGTTTGGCCCTACGAACCCCGCAGGGGGGGCTGGGCGGGATGCACATGGGCAAAACCTCGCCCCGCTTTGTCTCCGACTGTTTCCGCATCTCTCTCCCTGCCCGGTTCTTGGACCGTTAGAAGCCCTTTTAAGTAACATATGTCCTTGGTCTTCCCGCCCCCGAAACCCGAAGAGCCCTTTTACTAGTTTCTCCAAAATCTGCCTGCCAAGAAAAATGATTCCCAGTTTTCCAAAAGCAAATGCTACTTATTATATATATAAATGTAACAAACTTGGGAGGGGCAAAGCTTGATTAAGAATGGAGAGTGCAAATGCCCCACAACCATTTTTTCATAACTTACCTGGATTTTTCCTTCTAAAAAGAAATAAAAGAGGTGTAAAATTCTTACCTTGGCACCGATCTGGTTGCCACACTGACCGGCCTGGATGTGCACGATTTCCCTCATGGTTAAAATTTATTTTTTTTGCTCGCCTCAAGGTATGTATGGGGCAAGAAAATAAGTAATTTTTTTTCTCTGCAGGTCGCAGGCTGGAAGATTGGAACGCGCCCCAGACGCTGGAGCAGCGAGGTGCGAACGCGGCGGCAGGAAGGTTCTGAGAGGGAGAAAGGAGAGGGGAGGGCGCGGAGGGAAGGCAGGCTGGGCGGGGCGCGCGTGCGCCGGGGCTGGGAGGCGGGAGAATCGGCCCCGCGCGCGGTCGGGAGACAAAGCCTCATCGAGCCTGGCCCTGATTAGTCGATGCCGGTCATGTACCAGGCGTCCATTGGCCTCTGAGCCAGTGGACGAGCGCAGTCCTCTTTGGGAGTTGTAGTCCCCTATTGTTCACGGTGCAAAATGAAGTGACGAATGGGTGGGTACCGGTTTGGTTTTTGTTGGGTTTTTGTTTTGTAAATGAAAAACGACCTTGCGCAAGATTCCTTTCCTCTGTGCCTGAGGTTTTTGTACAAAAAGTGAGCAGTTCTTGGGGATGCAGGAATTGAGAAGTCTGGGGTTCCAGAAGTTGGGTGGTGAGGCACGCCCTAAAAGCTCCCAGCTGCAGTACCTCTAGGGAAGACAGAATTGCTTAGCTCAGCGAAAAATGGGGAGGAGTGTGGCACCGTGCTCTGCTACCTCTGGCCTTTGGTGACCCAAGTCATGAACTTCAGTAAGCTTCTGCTCTCTCAAATACTTCAAGAAGGGAATCGCCCTCTTGCTATTTCCTTGGGAATTTTCGAGTCATTGTTTTGAAAGAGAAACAAAATTGCAGCAAGGGCTTTTCAGGATAGAGATGTTGTCTGGAGAGTATGTTCAAAGAATAAAATAGTTTAGAGAAACCGACATCGGGGATTTGTGAAACTAGAAGTCTCCATCCACGTAGGAGATCTGGGCCTTAGGGCAGACTTTGAAGACACCTTGATCTTCTTGTCAAACAGGGAACTATGGAATGAGATGCCTAATAGATTTTCAGTTTTTTCAGCCTACCTTTTTAGACATGTTAATGAAGTCAGTGGTTTTTCAATTCGCTTATTTCACTGACCAGGTGGCCGCCATTGCAACTCTGCAAGATACCCAGTATTGAAAAAGGAGAGAGGGGTAATTGATGGGGGAAAATTGGATGGGCTCAAGACAGAGTCCACCAGCTTCTTCCCAGAGATTTATTCACTTATTTGATAGTTACTATGTATCCACCAAATTAGGAACTATGGTTACAAAATGATTAAAAATTAGTTCCCTGTCCTCCAGGATGTTGCAGTCTGGCCACTCAGAAATGTAGTATCAAGTCAACATCATTGTTCATTCACATTCGATTACACACAGATCAATTTTTTTTTTTTTTTTTGTATTTTTAGTACAGACAGGGTTTCGCCATGTTAGCCAGGATGGCCTCAATCCCCTGACCTCGTGATTCGCCCGTCTTAGCCTCCCAAAGAGCTGGAATTACAGGCGTGAGCCACCGCGGCGGGCAGATCAATGTATTTCTAAGTCGCCTTCTAAATAAGGGAACATCAACTTGTGTAAGCCCTCTCTTCCCACTTAAAATATAATGCTCTATGTTTTAGGGAAATGAAAACAGTCATTTTGTGGGAGTAGAAATAACTCAAAATACACAATCAGATAACTTGTTTCAATTTGTCTCTATATTAGCTGTAGGATCCTAGGAAAGTCCTTTTACTTTGCAGGACTTCAACTCCTTGTTTGTAAAATCTGCTTATTTGACTGTTGTGGACAGAATTGAGATAACCAACAGAAAGGACTTTATGAATTATGCAAGTGTTATAGTTACCATTTTCTTCATGTCTTATTGTGAGATAATAAAATGGGCCGGGTGCGGTGGCTCACGCCTGTAATCCCAGCACATTGGGAAGCCCAGGTGGGAGGATCACCTGAGGTTGGGAGTTCTAGACCAGCCTGACCAACATGGAGAAACCCCGTCTCTACTAAAAATACAAAATTAGCCGGTCGTGGTAGCGCATGCCTGTAATACCAGCTACTAGGGAGGCTGAGACAGGAGAATTCCTTGAACCCAGAAGGTGGAGATTGCGGTGAGCTGAGATCGCGCCATTGCACTCCAGCCTGGACAACAAGAGCGAAACTCCGTCTCAAAAAATAACAAATAAATGGCCGATCGCGGTGGCTTTCGCCTGTAATCCCACCACTTTGAAAGGCGAGGCGGGCGGATCACCTGAGGTCAGGAGTTCGAGACCAGCCTGACCAAATGGAGAAACCCGGTCTCTACTAAAAATACGAATTAGCTGGGTGTGGTGGCGCATGCCTGTAACCCCAGTTACTTGGGAGGCTGAGGCAGGGAGAATCGCTTGAACCCGGGAGGCGGCGGTTGCTGTGAGTCGAGATCGCGCCACTGCACTCCAGCCTAGGCAACAAGAGCTAAACTCCATCTCAAAATAAATTAATTAATTAAAAAATAAAAATAAATGATTTTATCATCCTTCCCTCGCCCCTCGAAAGGTGGGGACAGCCTTTAAGACAGAGTGCAAGCCAGTTTTCTCTGTTCGACTACAGATCTTTAGGATCTTGGATTTATGAAAATGACCTCAAAATGTCCGTCAGAGATGTATTCCCGGGAAGAAATAATATGACTTCTACTACAAACCAAATCAAAAGGAAATGAAATTCCACTGCAACAAGGAGTGAAATGCCACGCCTACGGGCTGTTCTCCAAACTGCAGCCCCCAGCCACGACTGCAACTCACTTTCATTTCTCATGAGTCAGCGGACACCATGTCTGGGAGGACCGAGGAAAGGCGCTCTGGCCGTACCGGACACGTCGGACGTCTATGGCAGAGCCCCTCTATCCATCGCCGGCAGCTGGCGCCAGACTCTCTGGTCGCGGTTTGGAAATCTGCGCGGGAAGTGGGTGGTGGGCGGGCAAGCGGTAGTGGGTTGTCCCTTGGAGCTGCCCAATCGACGTGCATTATTCTGTTGGCGCACCGCGGCCTTCAATTACCGTCATAGTAACTGATCTCAGCAGCCTGGTAGACACCTCCCATTTGAGCTGTAAGGGGGCGGGGAGGAAGGGGTGGGGATTTGGGTGTGCCTCTGCTCGACTGGCTGCAGCTGTGAAAGACAGCGGCAGCAGCCAATCAGCAAATCGGCTCTTTTCGGCACACGCACTCGCTCCACCCGGGTCGCGACCGTTACTGGTGGCGCGCGCGGGGACTCAAAGTAGGTGAGTTCTAGGGGCCTCGCCCACGGCTCCCCGGGAGCCATCTTGGTTCCCCCAGAAGGTGGGAGGGGCATGTCTTGGGTGCGACTGGGCGAAGGTGACTTGGAAGTTCGCTTCTCGGACCATAATACTCATCTTTACCTGGCGCCCCGCTCCGAGTTTAGGTATGAAGACGCGGAGACGTTGGGCCACAAGGGAACCCACTGAGGTGGGGACCAAAGATGGTGGCTCTTTGAATTGGAGCCAAGCGTGGTGGGCACTCGCTGAGTTGGCCTGTCATAAAGACAGAGTTGACTCTTTGTCCATGGGGCATCCTACTTTCCCTACCTGTCAACAGTTTCCCTTTAGAGTGGCATATTTTCAGGTGAATTCCATTTATGCTATTTTCTTTTCATCTCATTTGTTCCTTCATCAGTAGGCTCGGTGATGAGCCATCCCGAGGGCAGGGTTGATTTCCTGTTTGGTTCACAGATGTATGCCGAATACTTCAAACAGCACTAGGTATACCATAACCATTGAATGAATATGATGGACCCCAGGGGAAAGACACAGTTCCCCTAATTCAGTCCTGGAGGTAGGTGTGAAGGCAGAAATGGAAAGTAATGGTTACAGTGTAGCGAGAGATCTTAGGGTAAGCACAAGTCCATTGACCACTGTGGAACAGGCAGGATACACCAGGAACACCAGAAAGCAGGGAAGACACCAGGAAAAGGTTTGCTGAGAAAGTGACATTTGAGGCCGGGCGCGGTGGATCACGCCTGTAATCCCAACACTTTGGGAGGCCAAAGTGGGCGGATCACCTGAGGTCAGAGCTCGAGACCATGGTGAAACCCCGTCTCTACTAAAAATACAAAAATTAGCCGGGCGTGGTGGTGGGCGCCTGTAATCCCAGCTGCTCCGGAGGCTGAGGCAGGAGAATCGCTTGAACCCGGGAGGCAGAGGTTACAGTGAGCTAAGATAGCACCACTGTACTCCAGCCTGGATGACAAAGCGAGATTCCGTCTCAAAAAAAAAAAAAAAAAAGTGACATTTGAACTGAATGTTAAAGAATAGGTAGAAGTTGGACCAGAAAACTAGGTGGGAAAAAGCCAAGGAATTGGTCTAAGGCATGAAGATTTGAGGGGACAAGAACAGTGTGTTCGAAGACTGGGGAAAAAGTCTGGCTGAACCATAGGCTTTTGCAGGTGAGGGGCAGGCATTACAAGATGTGAATTTCAGATCATGGAGAGTCTTGCTAAGGAGTTTAGATTTTATTCTGTGTGCACGAAAAACCATCAGAAGATTTTAGAGGAGAGACATTATCTGGGTGATTTGGGGCGTATCTTAACGTTATATACGCTTATATATGTTTCAAGGAGATCTGAAAATCTTAACCCAGCTATGTTGCAGTTTCTTTATCTGAAGAAATGGAAGATAATAATACCTACTTTACAAGGTTCTTGTGAAGATTAAATGAGTCAGAGTCAATATAAAGTAATTAGAACAGTGCTTGACACATAGGAAGCCTCTATATATGTCATCTTTTGTTATCATTTTTTGCAGTTGCATCTGATCATACTGAGGTGGTCTGGTAAAGTATAAAAAGCATGGGCTAAAAAAGAAAGAAAAACAACCAGGAACAGTGGCTCACGCTTGTAATCTCAGCACTTTGGGAGGGCAAGGTGGGCAGATCACCTGAGGTCAAGAGTTCGAGTCCACCCTGGCCAATATGGCAAAACCCCGTCTCTTCTAAAAATATAAAAATTAGCTGTGCGTGGCAGCTCGTGCCTGTAGTCCCAGCTACTTGGGAGGCTGAGGCAGGAGAATGGCTTGAACCCAAGAGACAGAGGTTGCAGAGAGCCAAGATTGTGCCACTGCACTTCAGCCTGTGCGACAGAGAGCAAGACTCCGTCTCAAAAAAAAAAAAAAAAAAAGGAGAAAGACAAAAAGAAGCATGGGTTTTGCAGCCAGAAGCACATTTATTCTTGTTCACTTAACCTGCTGGGATATCCTGAGCAAACTATTGAATGTATGTTTAGTATTAGTTTCCTAAATGCCTGCCTCATGTCTACTATGCCTGACCATAAGACAATGCCCAACACATGCTTGGCATGTGTTAGCAAAATAGCATTTTTCAAATTGTGGGTTGCAATCCAGTAGTGGATAGTGAAATCAATTTAGTAGGTTACAAATCAGCATTTAAAATATGTAGAACAGAAAAAAATAGAATGAAATATATCAGTATATTGTACGTAGTAAGGATAAACATTGTCTCTCAAAACTTGTTTCTATAAACAAGCACATGTTTTTATCTATTTATGTACTTGGGACATTACAATATTACTTTTTTTTTTTTTTTTTTTTTTTTTGAGATGGAGTTTCACTCTTGTTGCCCAGGCTGGAGTGCAATGGCATGATCTCAGCTCACCGCAACCTCCACGTCCTGGGTTCAAGCGATTCTTCTGCCTCAGCCTCCCAACTAACTGGGATTACAGGCATAAGCCACCATGCCCAGCTAATTTTTGTATTTTTAGTAGAGACAGAGTTTCTCCATGTTGGTCATGCTGGTCTCGAACTCCTGACCTCAAGTGATATGCCTTTCTCAGCCTAGCAAAGTGTTGGGATTATAGGCGTGAGCCACCACACCTGGCCTACAATATTTCTTGCTCTGCGTCATGGTCAAACTATGTTTTAAGGGCCGGACCCAGTGGCTCACACCTGTAATCCCATCACTTTGGTGGACCAAGGCAGGCGAATCACTTGTGGTCAGGAGTTCAAGATGAAACCTAACCAACATGGTGAAACTCCCTCTCTACTAAAAATACAAAAATTAGCCAGGCCTGGTGGCAGGTGCCTGTAATCCCAGCTATTCAGGAGGCTGAGGTGAGAGAATTGCTTGAACCCGGGAGGCAGAGGTTGCAGTGGGCCCAAGATCTTACCACTGCACTCCAGCCTGGGGAACAGAACAAGACTGTCTCTCAAAAGAAAAAAAAAAAAAAATGTTTTAAGTGCTTCAGAAGGTTAACAACAGAAAGATTGGTGGAAAGAGAAGCATCAACATTCATAATGATCCAGTTTACCCCCCAGTTTTCAGTCTGATAACTCTGATGTTGTTTGTGTGAACCAATAATGAGGATAATTGATAATGTGTATCCTTCCCAGATCATGGAGGACACCCAGGCTATTGACTGGGATGTTGAAGAAGAGGAGGAGACAGAGCAATCCAGTGAATCCTTGAGGTGTAATGTGGAGCCAGTAGGGCGGCTACATATCTTTAGTGGTGCCCATGGACCAGAAAAAGGTCAGAGGGTATTGGATGCTCAAGTATTGATATAGGTCTTTTATTTTTGTGGGAAGGTATTTGGAGGGTTGCAAGAAGCTTATGTATGTTTCAATGAGATGTGAATTTTTCTTTTTGTATGAATGGAGGAGATGGGGCCGATTGAGTTGATTGTTGTAGGCTACTGCCCTGGACTCACTAGAAGTGATTTTACTTTGATAAGAGAAGATTAAGAGATTGAAATGAAGTTTGGTGCAGTGACTCACACCTGTATTTCCAGTGCTTTGAGAGTCCAAGGCGGAATGATCACTTGAGACTAGGAGTTAGAGACCAGCCTGGGTAGCATAGCAAGACCCTGTCTCTACAAAAAAATTTTAAAATTAGCCAGGTGTGGTGGTTCATTGCACATCTGTAGTCCCACCTACTTGGGAGGCTGAGCCAGGATGATCGCTTGAACCCAGGAGTTCAAGATTGCACTGATCTATGATCATGCCACTGTATTCCAGCCTGGGTGACAGAATGAGACCCTGTCTCAAAAAAAATAATAAATAAAATCCAATTGTGTGCTCTGGAGATGGATGGTAGTGATGATTGCACAACAATGTGAATGCACTTAATGCCACTGAACTGTACACTTAAAATTATTAAGGTGATACATTTTGTGTTATATATATTTTATAACAGTAAAAAAAAAATCCATTGTGGATGGATGGGGTATCACATACACTTTTTCAGTGCCTAGATGTCCTAGGGCCTTCTATTTTTCTAATGCATACGGAGGCCTTGAGTGAGTAGTAGAGTACCTAATAGGCACTTTTTCCTAATGACAGGCCAGGACTCTGACCCTGGAACTTACCTGCCTCTCTAATTCTTAGATTTCCCACTACACCTCGGGAAGAATGTGGTAGGCCGAATGCCTGATTGCTCTGTGGCCCTGCCCTTTCCATCTATCTCCAAACAACATGCAGAGATTGAAATCTTAGCCTGGGACAAGGCACCTATCCTCCGAGACTGTGGGAGCCTTAATGGTACTCAAATCCTGAGACCTCCTAAGGTTTTGAGCCCTGGGGTGAGTCACCGTCTGAGGGACCAGGAATTGATTCTCTTTGCTGACTTGCTCTGCCAGTACCATCGCCTGGATGTCTCTCTGCCCTTTGTCTCCCGGGGCCCTCTGACTGTAGAAGAGACACCCAGGGTACAGGGAGGAACTCAACCCCAGAGGCTTCTGTTAGCTGAGGACTCAGAGGAGGAAGTAGGTAAGTTTGTATATTGGCAGGGTGAACGAGGAGACGGGAATAATGAGTGTACAACTGTCAACTTATTCTTTTCTGTTCTTGACAGATTTTCTTTCTGAAAGGCATGTGGTAAAAAAATCAAGGACCACATCTTCCCCCGTGGCAATGATAGTTCCAGAGAGGTGAGTGCCAAAGAGTCAGATACCTGAGTCTTCAAAATGAGGAAGAACCAGGGGCTAGAGGATCAATCTCTAAAAGAGATGATTATCATGAGAGTTGGGGCTGGGGAACCACACATATTCATTCACTCAGCTGAATGTTTATGGAGCACCTCTGATGTGCCAAGTGGAAAACAAATTGGAAACAGAAGAAGAAACACTACCTTGTGTCTCCCCTCAAGGAGCTCACAGTTGAGTTGAGGTATCCCTTCCAGGGAAGTAAATTCTATCGACTCTCTTTTCTTCCCTTCACAGTGATGAAGAGGGGCATTCCCCTGTCCTGGGTGGCCCTGGGCCGCCTTTTGCCTTCAATTTGAACAGTGACACAGATGCGGAAGCAGGTCAGCAATCAGCCACAGAGGAGGCCTCCTCAGCTGCCAGAAGAGGTGCCACTATAGAGGCAGAGCAGTCTGAAGCTGAAGTTGTAACTGAAATCCAGCTTGAAAAGGATCAGCCTTCAGTGAAGGAGAGGGACAATGACACAAAAGTCAAGAGGGGTGCAGGGAATGGGGTGGTTCCAGCTGGGATGATTCTGGAGAGGAGCCAACCTCCTGGAGAGGACAGTGACACAGATGTGGATGATGACAGCAGGCCTCCTGGAAGGCCAGCTGAGGTCCATTTGGAAAGGGCTCAGCCTTTTGGCTTCATCGACAGCGACACCGATGCGGAAGAAGAGGGGATTCCAGCAACCCCAGTTGTCGTTCCTATGAAGAAGAGGAAGATCTTTCATGGAGTTGGTACAAGGGGTCCTGGAGCACCAGGCCTGTCCCATCTGCAGGAGAGCCAGGCTGGTAGTGATACAGATGTGGAGGAAGGCAAGGCCCCACAGGCTGTCCCTCTGGAGAAAAGCCAAGCTTCCATGGTTATCAACAGTGATACAGATGATGAGGAAGAAGTCTCAGCAGCGCTGACTTTGGCACGTCTGAAAGAGAGCCAGCCTGCTGTATGGAACAGAGATGCAGAAGAGGACATGGCCCACCATGCGGTCCTTCTCCAGCGATGCCAAACCACCACTGGGAGAGACAGTGACACAGATGTGGAGGAGGAAGAACTCCCAGTGGAAAATAAAGAAACTGTCCCCAAGGCTCACACAAAGATTAGAGCCCTTGTTAGAGCACATTCAGAAAAGGACCAGCCTCCTTTTGGGGACAGTGATGACAGTGTGGAAGCAGATAAGAGCTCACCTGGGATCCACCTGGAAAGAAGCCAAGCCTCCATCACAGTGGGCATCAACACACAAGTGGAGGAGGAAGTCCCGCCAGGGTCAGCCATTGTACATATGAAGAAGCATCAGGTGTCTATGGAGGGGACAAATCAAACAGATGTGAAAGCAGACGGGGGACCAGCAAAGCTGCTTGTGGTATCTCTAGAGGAAGCCTGGCCTCCACATGGGGACTCTGAAATAGATGCAGAGGAGGGCACCTCCTTAGCAGCCTCAGCAGTTGCAGATGTAAGAAAGAGCCAGCTTCCAGCAGAAGGGGATGCTGGGGCAGAGTGGACTGCAGCTTGTCTTAAGCAGGAGAGAGCTTATGAGGTGGGGGCCCAGGGTGGGTCACCTGTGGCACAAGTGGAGCAGGACCTCCCTACCTCGAGAGAGAACCTCACAGATCTGGTGGTGGACACTGACACTCCAGGGGAATCCACCCAGCCACAGAGAGAGGGAGCCCAGGTCCCCACAGGAAGGGAGAGAGAACAACATGTGGGTAGGACCAAGGACTCTGAAGACAACTGTGATGGTAAGTGCTGGCCTTCCTTCCTTGACCTCTGAAATAAACCAGGGTTCTAACAGTTGGGGTTGGGGAGAGAAAGGTAGGGATTATTTAAGGAGTTTAGTGTCAGGTATGTTTTTTTTTTTTTTTAATTATCTAATATTCCTCCCCTACCAGATTCTGAAGATCCGGATCTGCAAGCTACCCAATGCTTTCTGGAGAATCAGGGCCTGGAAGGTGAGGACTTCTGTGTTATTTGAATCCTGTACCAGTGGGAGCTGGGAGATTAGACTGGTGGTCCTTGAAGGGTAAAGGCTAGTGTGGGTAGGGTAGGAGACCAGGAATCAGACCCTGCAGTAGTATGGAGGAGATGTACTTAGGTCATCTTTTCCTATACAGCAGTCCAGAGCATGGAGGATGAACCTACCCAGGCCTTCATGTTGACTCCACCCCAAGAACTTGGCCCTTCCCATTGCAGCTTCCAGACAACAGGTACAAGAAACTCTTACCTCCTCTGTGCCCCCAGTTTTGCATTCTCTTTTTTTTTTTCCTTTGTCACTCAGGCTGGAGTGCAGTGGCGCCGTCTCAGCTCACTGTAACCTCCACCTCCCAGGCGGTATCTCTTCCTTCAGCTTCCCAAGTAGCTGGGATTACAGCCGCCTGTCACCATGCTTGGCTAAATTTTTTGTATTTTTAGTAGAGACAGGGTTTCACCATGTTGGCCAGGCTGGTCTCAAACCCTTGACCTCAAGTGATCCGCCTGCCTCAGCCTCCCAAAATGCTAGGATTGCAGGCGTGAGCCACTGCGCCCGGCCTGCATTCTTTCTTGATTTGCCTTCCTACATGTTTCTTTCATACTCTGATGACAATCAACCCTTTGTATATGCGAGTTTGCATCCGTGAATTCAACCAGCTACAGACTGAAAATATTTAGGGACTGGCCTGGACAACAGAGAGAGACCTGGTCTCCACAAAAATGAAAAAATTAGCCCAGCATAGTAGTGAGCACCTGTAGTCCCAGCTACATGGGAGGCCAGGATGGGAGGTTCACTTGAGCCCAGCCTGGGCAATAGCCTTTCCCTCAACCCCCACCCCCAATGTCTCTTAAAAAAAACCACATTATTGCATCACTATTCACAGTAGGCAAGATATGCAACCAAACTAAATGTTCATCAACAGATGAATGGATAAAGAAAATGTAGGCCGGGGTCGGGCACAGTGGCTCACGCCTCTAATCCCAGCACTTTGGGAGGCCAAGGCAGGCAGATCACCCGAGGTCAAGAGTTTGAGAACACCTTGACCAACATGGAGAAACCCCGTCTCTACTAAAAATACAAAATTAGCTGGGTCTGGTGGTGCATGCCTGTAATCCCAGCTACTCAGGAGGCTGAGTCACGAGAATCCCTTGAACCTGGGAGGCGGAGGTTGTGGTGAGCTAAGATTGTGCCATCACACTCCAGCCTGGGCAACAAGAGTGAAACTCTGTCTCAAAAACAATAGAAAGAAAAGAAAACGTAGGCGGGGCACAGTGCCTAATGCCTGTGATCTCAGCACTTTGGGAGGCCGAAGTGGGCGGATCACATGAGGTCAGGAGTTTGAGACCAGCCTGGCCAACATAGTGAAACCCTGTCTCTACTAAAAATACAAAAATTAGCTGGGCATGGTGGCAGGTGCCTGTAGTCTCAGCTACTCAGGAGGCTGAAGCAGGAGACTCATTTGAACCCCAGAGGCAGAGGTTGCAGTGAGCCAAGATCACGCCACTGCACTCCAGTATGGGTGACAGAGTGAGACTTCGTCTCAAATAAAAAAAAGAAAATGTGTATATAGGCTGGGTGCGGTGGCTCAAAATACAAAAATTAGCTGGGCATGGCGGCATGCACTTGTAGTCTTAGCTACTCGGGAGGCTGAGATGGGAGGATTGCTGGAGCCTAAGACACAGAGATTGCAGTGAGCTGAGATCACGCCACTGCACTCCAAACTGGGCGACAGAGCAAGACTCAATCTAAAAAAGAAAATGTGTTTATATACACAATGGAACAGTATTCAGCCACAAAAGAGAATGAAATCCTGTCATCTACAGCAACATGGATGAACCCTGAGGACATTATGTTAAGTGAAATAAGTTGGCACAGAAAGACAAATATTGCACGCTCACTCATGTGGCAGCTAAAAACATGGATCTCATGGAAGTAGAGAGTAGAATGATGGTTACCAAAGGCTGGGAAGGGTAGAGGGACCGGATGCATAAAGAGGTTGGTTAATAGATACAAAAATACAGTCAAGATTGAATGAATAAGTTCTAGTATTCAGTTCCACAGTAGGGTTACTATAGTTAATAATTTATTGTATATTTCAAAATAGCTAGAAGAGATTTGATATGTTTCCAATACAAAGAAATGGTAAATGTTTGAGATAGTGGATATTCCAATTATCTTGGTTTTATCATTGTACACTGCATGCATGAGTCAAAATAGCACAGGTACCGCATAAATATGTACCATTATTATGTGTCGATGAAAAAGAAAATGTGGTATATATACACAGTGGAATACTATTCAGCCTTTAAAAAGTAGGAAATTCCAGCCAAGCATGGTGGCTCACACCGGTAATCCCAGCACTTTGGGAGGCTAGGATGGGCGGATCACTTGAGTCCAAGAATTCAAGACCAAACCCCATATCTACAACAAATACAAAAAATTAGCCGGGCGCATTGGCACATGCTATAGTCCCAGCTACTCAGGAGGCTGAGGTGAGAGGATCTCCTGAGCCCAGCAGTTGGAAGTTGCAGTGAGCCAATATCATGCCACTGCACTCCAGCCTGGGTGACAGAGTGAGACTGTGTCTCAAAAAGAAAAAGAGAGAGACTATTCAGGGAACTCTCTTATTAGGCTATGATGTTTTTATTTTTTTATTTTTTTGAGACAGGGTCTCTGTCACTCAGGCTGGAGTGCAGTGGTATGATGAGAGACTATTCGGGGAACTCGTATTAGGCTATGATGTTTTTCCTTTTGTTGTTGGGGTTTTTTTTCTTTTTTTTTTTTTTTTTGAGACAGGGTCTCTGTCACTCAGGCTGAAGTGCAGTGGTATGATCGCAGCTCACTACAGTCTTGACTTCTGGGGTTCAAATAGTTCTTCTACCTCAACCTCCTGGGTAGCTGAGACTACAGGACTACAGGTCCCTGCCCCCACACCTGGCTAATTTTTTTGTATTTTTTTAGAGATGGGGTTTTGCCATGTTGTTCAGGCTAGTCTCAAACTCCTGACCTCAAGCAATCTTCATGTCTTGGCCTCCCAAAGTGCTGGGATTACATGTCTGAGCCACCATGCCCGCCCAAGGCTATGACCTTTTTGAGACAAACGTTAAATGTTGTAACTACCACCCTTATTCCCAGCTTTCCTTTAATAACCTGTTCAGATTTATTATTTATGAGTTTATCTAAATCTTTTCTCATCATATTTATTATGTCAATCTGTACTTCCCTTTCCCTCCTCCTCTCCTTTTCTCTCTCTCTCTCCCTCTCTCTCTCTTCCTTCCTCCCTTCCAGGTACCCTAGATGAACCATGGGAGGTCCTGGCTACACAGCCATTCTGTCTGAGAGAGTCTGAGGACTCTGAGACCCAGCCTTTTGACACCCACCTTGAGGCCTATGGACCTTGCCTGTCTCCACCTAGGGCAATTCCAGGAGACCAACATCCAGAGAGCCCAGTTCACACAGAGCCAATGGGGATTCAAGGCAGAGGGAGGCAGACTGTGGATAAAGGCATGGGTATACCAAAAGAAACAGCAGAGAGGGTGGGCCCTGAGAGAGGGCCACTGGAGAGAGAAACTGAGAAACTGCTACCGGAAAGACAGACAGATGTGACGGGAGAGGAAGAATTAACCAGGGGGATACAGGACAGAGAACAAAAACAGTTGTTAGCTAGAGACACCCAGAGACAAGAATCTGACAAAAATGGGGAAAGTGCAAGTCCTGAAAGAGATAGGGAGAGTTTGAAGGCAGAAATTGAGACATCCAAGGAAATACAAGAGAAACAAGTACAGAAGCAGACCCTTCCAAGCAAAGCATTTGAGAGAGAAGTAGAGAGACCAGTAGCAGACAGAGAGTGTGAGCCAGCTGAGTTAGAAGAGAAGGTGCCCAAAGTGATCCTGGAGAGAGATGCACAGAGAGGGGAGCCAAAGGGAGGGAGCCAGGACCAGAAAGGGCAGGCCTCCAGCCCAACACCAGAGCCTGGGGTGGGGGCGGGGGACCTTCCGGGACCTACCTCAGCCCCCGTACCTTCTGGGAGCCAGTCAGGTGGAAGGGGATCCCCAGTGAGCCCCAGGAGGCATCAGAAAGGTAAGTGAAGGCAGAGGGGAACTCGAGGTGATACACAGGCCTCATAATAATCAACCCCTGGGCAACCAGCTGCCTGCAACTCAGCCACCTTTGTGTTTATTTTCTGTCTAGGCCTCCTGAATTGCAAGATGCCACCCACTGAGAAGGCTTCCAGGATCAGAGCTGCTGAGAAGGCTTCCAGGGTGAGAGCTGCTTTTTCTACCTCCTACTCCACAAGTCATCTCTATATCCTCTCCAACGCTCCTTCACCTAGCCTCACTTTAATCTATTCTTTTCTCATTATTCAGTTTTCTTCCATTTTTATCACTCCTTGATTGGCTTCTATTCCTTTATCCTCGGCACCCATTGTTTTCCATATCTGTTTCCCAAGTTGTATCTCCTACCTGACTCAAAAGAAAGATCCTTCGTGTTTCTTCTTTCTTTGCCCCAGCCATCCTTTTCATTACCATCATCCATGTGTGGAGAACACTATAGTAGCATTATGGAGACAGGTCCATGGGGAAAGGTAGCTTCCCAGGTATATCCCAGTCTAATGGAGGAGAGATCATAGACAGAAAGGGAAATCCAGTAAGCATATTTTTTTTTTTTTTTTTTGAGACAGAGTTTCGCTCTTTTTACCCAGGCTGGAGTGCAGTGGCGCGATCTCGGCTCACCGCAACCTCCGCCTCCCGGGTTCAAGAGATTCTCCTGCCTCAGCCTCCCGAGTAGCTGGGATTACAGGCATGCGCCACCACCCCAGCTAATTTTGTATTTTTAGTAGAGACGGGGTTTCTCCATGTTGGTCAGGCTGGTCTTGAACTCCCGACCTCAGGTGATCCACCTGCCTCGGCTTCCCAAAGTGCTGGGATTACAAGCGTGAGCCACCGCGCCCAGCCCAGTGAGCATATTTTTTGTTTTGTTTTTGTTCTTTTTTGAGACAGAGTCTCTCTCTGTCACCCTGGCTGGAGTGTGCAGTGGCGTGATCTTGGCTCACTGCAACCTCCATCTCCCGGGTTCAAGTGATTCTCCTGCTGCAGCCTCCCAAGTAGCTGGGACTACATGTGCGTGTCACCACGCCCAGCTAATTTTTATGTGTTTTTTTGAGACAGAGGCTCACTCTGTCACCCAGGCTGGAGTGCAGTGGCGCGATCTTGGCTCACTGCAACCTCTGCCTCCCAGGTTCAAGCGATTATCCTGCCTCAGCCTCCCAAGTAGCTGGGACTACAGGCACCTGCCAACACACCCGGCTAATTTTTTTTGTATTTTTAGTAGAGACGGGGTTTCACTATGTTGGCCAGGCTGGTCTTGAACTCCTGACCTCGTGATCCACCCACCTTGGCCTCCCAAGGTGCTGGGATTATAGCCGTGAGCCACTACGCCTGGGCGAAATCCAGTAAGCCTATCTAACCATAAACAAGTATCAAGAACAGTATCCAAGTTCTATCTCTTTTCTCCACCTCCTCCCCCTCACTTGCTTCTGTTTCTCCCTAGGGCGATCAGGAATCTCCAGATGCTTGTCTGCCTCCTACAGTGCCTGAAGCCTCAGCCCCACCCCAAAAGCCCCTTAACTCTCAGAGCCAGAAACATCTTGCACCTCAGCCCCTTCTTTCTCCCCTTTCACCTTCTATCGAGCCAACCATTCGTAAGACCGGGCAGGATAGGAGTCAGGAAGCTCCAGAGACTCCCTTGTCCTCAGAGCTGGAGCCTTTCCACCCAAAGCCTAAAATCATAACTCGGAAGTCCTCCAGGATGACACCCTTTCCAGCTACCTCTGCTGCCCCTGAGCCCCACCCTTCCACCTCCACAGCCCAGCCAGTCACCCCCAAGCCCACATCTCAGGCCACTAGGAGCAGGACAAATAGGTCCTCTGTCAAGACCCCTGAACCAGTTGTCCCCACAGTCCCTGAGCTCCAGCCTTCCACCTCCACAGACCAGCCTGTCGCCTCTGAGCCCACATCTCAGGCTACTAGGGGAAGAAAAAGTAGATCCTCTGTCAAGACCCCTGAAGCAGTTGTGCCCACAGCCCTTGAGCTCCACCCTTCCACCTCCACAGACCAACCTGTCACCCCCAAGCCCACATCTCGGACCACTAGGAGCAGGACAAATATGTCCTCTGTCAAGACCCCTGAATCAACTGTCCCTATAGCCCCTGAGCTCCCACCTTCCACCTCCACAGAGCAGCCTGTCATCACTGAGCCCACATATCAGCCTACTAGGGGAAGAAAAAATAGGTCCTCTGTCAAGACCCCTGAAACAGTTGTGGCCACAGCCCCTAAGCTCCAGCCTTCCACCTCCACAGACCAGCCTATCACTCCTGAGCCCACATCTCAGGCCACCAGGGGTAGGACAAATAGGTCCTCTGTCAAGAGCCCTGAAACAGTTCTCCGCACAGCCCCTGAGCTCCAGCCTTCCACCTCCACACACCAGCCAGTCACTGCCAAGCACACATCTCAGGCCACCAGGGGCAGGACAAATAGGTCCTCCGTCAAGACCCCTGAACCAGTTGTCTCCACAGCCCCTGAGCTCCAGCCTTCCACCTCCACACACCAGCCTATTACCCCCGAGCCTACATCTCAGGCTACTAGGGGAAGAACAGATAGAACCTCTGTCAAGACTCCTAAAATAGTTGTGCCCACAGTCCCTGAGCTCCAGGCTTCCACCTCCACAGACCAGCCTGTCACCTCTGAGCCCACATCTCGGACCACTAGGGGAAGAAAAAATAGGTCTTCTGTCAAGACCCCTGAAAAAGTTGTGCCCACAGCGCCTGAGCCCCGTCCTACCACCTCCACAGACCAGCCTGTCACCCCCAAGCCCACATCTCGGGCCACTAGGGGCAGGACAAATAGGTCATCTGTCAAGACCCCTGAATTAATTGTCCCTATAGCCCCTGAGTTTCACCCTTCCACCTCCAGAAGCCAGCTTGTCACCCCTGAGCCCACATCTCGGGCCACTAGGGGCAGGAAAAATAGGTCCTCTGTCAAGACCCCTGAACCAGCTGTCCCCACAGCCCCTGAGCTCCATCCTACCACCTCCACAGACCAGCCTGTCACCCCCAAGCCCACATCTAGGGCCACTAGGGGAAGGACAAATAGGTCCTCTGTCAAGACTCCTGAACCAGTTGAACCAGCAGCCTCTGATCTTGAGCCTTTTACCCCCACAGACCAGCCTGTCACCCCTGAGGCCATACCTCAGGGTAGTCAGAGCAAAACACTGAGGTCTTCCACAGTAAGTGCTATGCTAATTCCTACTACCCCTGAATTCCAATCTCCTGTCACCACAGACCAGCCTATTTCCCCTGAGCCTATTCCTCAAGCCAGTTGCATCAAGAGGCAGAGAGCCACTGGGAATCCTGGCTCCCTCACAGCTCCCATTGACCATAAGCCTTGCTCTGCACCCCTGGAACCTAAATCCCGGCCCTCAAGGAACCAAAGATGGGGAGCAGTGAGAGCAGATGAATCCCTTACAGCCATTCCTGAGCCTGCCTCTCCCCAGCTTCTTGATATACCAACTCATGCCTCCCAGATCCGAAAAGTGGAACCAGCAGGTAGATCTAGGTTCACCCCAGAGCTCCAGCCTAAGGCCTCTCAAAGCCGCAAGAGGTCTTTAGCTATCATGGATTCACCACCACATCAAAAACAGCCCCAAAGAGGGGAAGTCTCCCAGAAGACAGTGATTATCAAGGAAGAGGAAGAAGATACTGCAGAGAAGCCAGGGAAGGAAGAGGTGAGGAGAGGGCTAGGACCACAAAGCTGGGAAAAATGGCTTCGGGGCTCTGAAACTCCCACCAAGATTTTTCTCAATCTCAGGATGTCATGACTCCAAAACCAGGCAAGAGAAAGAGAGACCAGGCAGAGGAGGAGCCCAACAGAATACCGAACCGCAGCCTCCGACGGACCAAACTTAACCAAGAATCAACAGCCCCCAAAGTAAGAGACAAGGGCATGGGACTTTGTGGGAGACAGAGATGAGGGGAGGATGCAAGGAGACCTGGAGGATTGTAGAGATGGGTGCTGATGGTGTGGGTTGCTGTGACCACCTCGGGTCAACCCTTCCACAGGTGCTCTTCACAGGAGTGGTGGATGCTCAGGGAGAGCGGGCCGTGCTGGCACTGGGGGGAAGTCTGGCTGGTTCAGCGGCAGAGGCTTCCCACCTGGTCACTGATCGCATCCGCCGGACAGTCAAGTTCCTGTGTGCCCTGGGGCGGGGAATCCCCATTCTCTCCCTGGACTGGCTGCATCAGGTGAGAGGCCAAGGGATGATGACAGACCAATATAGTGGCAAGACTGCTCACGTAGTACCCTAGAAAGTTGTGGAAGGGAAGAGGCGTTACAGGAAGACAGGGGCATTAGTGAGCCAGAAGCCTGAATGATTTAAAAGACATTTTGTGAGCTCTCTCTAAGTGCTAGGCAGCAGAGCTGGGTGAGGGGCTGGGCTGAGCTTTGATGCTGACTGCTGCTGTCCTTAGTCCCGTAAGGCCGGTTGCTTCTTACCCCCGGATGAATATGTGGTGACCGACCCTGAGCAAGAGAAGAACTTTGGCTTTAGCCTTCAAGACGCACTGAGTCGGGCTCGGGAGCGAAGGCTGCTGGAGGTGAGAGGCTATCTCTTGACCTGTGCTTCAGCCCTCCCTCCAGTGCTTCCCAACCTACAATACCGTCTCCACCATTTCTTTCTCTTAGGGCTATGAGATCTATGTGACCCCTGGAGTCCAGCCACCACCACCTCAGATGGGAGAGATCATTAGCTGCTGTGGAGGCACATACCTACCCAGCATGCCTCGGTCCTATAAGGTATGCTTAGGATGTTCTGGGTCTGGGTGAGGTGGCAGTGGCAGTTAAAGAGGTGGCTGGAATGGCAAAGGTTGGAGGGGAAAAAAAATGGAGGTACAGAAAAGAATATAGAGTAGTGAGAGGGTGGGGAAAGACCTATGGTATAGAAAGGGATAGGAATGAGGGGACAGATCTGCTGATACACCCATATAACAATCACCGAGATTCAGCAGCTTAATTTAGATTATGCTACTTTTGCTCCATCTATCCCTTTTTTCCTTTGATTTTCTTTGCTGAAGTATTTTCTTTCTTTTTATTTTTCTTTATTCTTTCTTTTTTTCCTTTCTCTTTCTTTACTGAAGTATTTTAAAACAAACTGCCAATATTACATTATTTCTTCCTACATACTTAAATATACATCTCTAAGAAATATGTGCATTTTGTTTCATAATCACAATGCCATTATTGATCCTAAACAAAGTTAACAGTAGTTTATTGGTCATTTGCTCCCACTCCATTAATAAAATTTCCCCCATTGACTGAAAAATCTCTCTATGCAGTTGTTCAAATCAGGATTCAAATAAAGTCCACATACTGCCACAACTATTATCCTCTTAATTCTCTTTACAGCATCCCTTAACCCACCCAGCTATTTTTATGCCATCAATTTCCTGCAGAAACTGGGTCACTTGTCCTTTAGAATGTTCCTCAGTGTGGAATTTTGGGTTTGCCTCCTTGTTGCATCATTTATCTTGTTCCTCTGTATTCCATATTTCCTGGAAACTGCAGATAATTGTAAAAGCTTGAATGAATTCAGGTTCATCTTTCTAGCAAGTGTGTTTCTTTTTTTTTTTTTTTTTTGAGACAGAGTCTTGCTCTGTCGCCAGGCTGGAGTACAGTGGAGTAATCTTGGCTTACTACAACCTCTGCCTCCTGGGTTCACACCATTCTCCTGACTCAGCCTCCTGAATAGCTGGGACTACAGGCGCACGCCACCACACCCAGCTAATTTTTTTTTTTTTTTTTTTGAGATGGAGTCTTGCTCTGTCGCCCAAGCTAGAGTGCAGTGGCGCAATCTCAGCTCACTGCAAGCTCCGCCTCCTGGGTTTACACCATTCTCCTGCCTCAGCCTCCCAAGTAACTGGGACTACAGGCGCCTGCCACCACGCCCGGCTAATTTTTTTGTGTTTTTAATAGAGACGGGGTTTCACCGTGTTAGCCAGGATGGTCTTGATCTCCTGACCTCGTGATCTGCCCGCCTCGGCCTCCCAAAGTGGTGGGATTACAGGAGTGAGCCACTGTGCCTGGCCTAGCAAGAGTAGTTCATAGACAGTATGCGGTGTGCTTCACTTGGCTTCATATAGGAGGTATTATTTTAGTGATGCTAAGACTGGTTAGTGGGTCCTGAACCCATTTCTAGGATTCTTTTTCACCCCTGATTTTGTCTTTGCTGTCTTCCCTAGCCTCAGAGAGTTGTGATCACATGCCCTCAGGACTTCCCTCGTTGCTCTGTTCCACTGCGTGTTGGGCTGCCCCTCCTCTCACCTGAGTTCCTGCTGACTGGAGTGCTGAAGCAGGAAGCCAAGCCAGAGGCCTTTGTCCTTTCCCCTTTGGAGATGTCATCTACCTGAGAACTCCACTACCCTTTTCCCTCCCAGACCACGAATTAGAAGATATTTGGAAGAAAGAACTCAGGGCGTTAGAAAGGATTGGGGTATATTGATACAACTTGTCCTGGAACATGTGTGGGACCAGAAATCTTCATGAATAAATGAAAAGATAAGGCGTTTGGAAGCCACAGGTGGTGGTTGTTTTTGTTTTGTTGTTTCATTTTTATGGCCATTTTATTTGTAGTTTTTTATTTGTATAGATTTAGGGGATACAAGATTTCTTACATGTATATACTAAATGGCCATTTTAAAATTAGTTTCATGCTCAGATGTCATAAGTGGCAGGTATCTTTAGCTAGACTGTTGTAGTTATTGCTCAATGCCACTCATGGTGTCCTACCTCCTATTTGGAAACCATCTCTATTGTTTTCTTACTGAGATTTTTTGGAGTCAGGAACTTGAAGGGATGCTTGGAGTGAGTAGATTTGAGGGTCCAGTTATGGAGTGCTACTAAAACATTTTCTTCTCTCCTGGCCTCTGGAAGCATCTTTAGCTTTGACTTTGGGCAAGTCTCTGTACTTTTCTGGCCTGCTTTTCCAGGATTTATAAAATTAGAGCTTAGGCTTGACCTCTGTGATAAATAAATATTCACTCTGTGCCTTATGGTGTAGTGTAGTTTTTTAAAATGTCTAGGTCTCAAGACACAAACTTTAAAAAAAAAAGTCACGGACTTGTATTTAATTCATCATTATTTTCTATTTAGGGCAAATTATATAACATTTCTTAAGGTTTTTTTTTTTTTTTTTTTTTTAGACAGGGTTTCATCTCTGTCACCCAGGCTGGAGTGCAGTGGCACCATCTCAGCTCACTGCAACCTCCACCTCCCAGTTCAAGCAGTACTCCCACCTCAGCCTCCTGAGTAGCTAGGACTGCAGGCACACACCACCATGCCTGGCTACTTTTTTTTTTTTTTTTTTTTTTTTTAATTGTTTAGTAGAGACGGGGCTCTATTAAATTTTTGTATTTTTGGTAGAGACGAGGTTTTGTCATGTTGCCCAGGCTGGTCTCTAACTTCTAACCTCAAGTGACACACCCACCTCAGCCTCCTGAGTAGCTGGGATTGCAGGCACATGCCACCACGCCCAGCTAATTTTTGTATTTTTAGTAGAGATGGGATTTCACCATGTTGGCCAGGCTGGTCTTGAACTCCTGACCTCAGGTGATCCACCTGTCTTGACTTCCCAAAGTGCTGGGATTACAGACATGAGCTACCATGACTGGCCTTTTATTTTTTTGAGACAAGGTCTCACTCTGTTGTCTAGGCTGAAGTCTAGTGGCTTGATGTCAGCTCACTGCAGCCTTGACCTCCTGGGCTCAAATGATTTTCCTCTCAGCCTCCCAAGTAGCTGGGACCATAGGTGTGTGCCACCATGCCTGGTGAATTTTTGTATTTTTGGTAGAGACAAGGTTTTGTCATGTTGCCCAGGCTGGTCTCTAACTCCTGACCTCAAGTGATCCACTTCAGCCTCCAAAAGTGCTGGGATTACAGGCTTGAGTCACCGTGCCCAGCCAAATTTAAAATTTAAAAGTTGATTACAAGGATGTGGAGAAATTAGAATCCTTATACATTGCTGGTAGGAATATTAGATGGTTCAGCCTTTGTGGTAAGCAGTTTGATGGTTCCTCAAAAAGTTAAACATATGGATGGGCACAGTGGCTCACACATGTAATCCCAGCACTTTGGAGGCCAAGACGGGCAGATCACTTGAGCTCAGGAGTTCACGACCAGCCTGGGCAACATGACAAAACCTTGTCTCTACCAAAAATACAAAAATTCACCGGGCATGGTGGCACACACCTATGGTCCCAGCTACTTGGGAGGCTGAGAGGAAAATTGTTTGAGCCCAGGAGGTCAAGGCTGCAGTGAGCCAACATCAAGCCACTGCACTTCAGCCTGGGCAACAGAGTGAGACCTTGTCTCAAAAAAATAAAAGGCCAGTCATGGTGGCTCATGTCTGTAATCCCAGCACTTTGGGAAGTCAAGACAGGTGGATCATCTGAGGTCAGGAGTTCAAGACCATCCTGGCCAACATGGTGAAACCCCATCTCTACTAAAAATACAAAAATTAGCCAGTCATGGTGGCAGGCATCTGCAATCCCAGCTACTTGGGAGGCTGAGGCAGAAGAATTGCTAGAACCTGGGAAGTGGAGGTTGCAGTGAGTTGAGATTGTGCCGCTGCACTCTGGCCTGGGTGATAGAGCAAGACTCCACCTAAAAAAAAAAAAAAAAAAAAAAAAGCCCGGGTGCAGTGGCTCACGCCTGTAATCCTAGCACTTTGGGAGGCTGAGGCGGGTGGATCATGAGGTCAGGAGATAGAGACCATCCTGGCAAACATGGAGAAACTCCAACTCTACTAAAAATATAAAAAAATAGCTAGGCGTGGTGGCGGGCGCCTGTAGTTCCAGTTACTCAGGAGGCTGAGGCAGGAGAATGGCATGAACCCAGGAGGCAGAGCTTGCAGTGAGCTGAGATCGCGCCACTGCACTCTAGCCTGGGCAACAGAGTGAGACTCTGTCTCAAAAAAAAAAAAAAAAAAAGTAACTTATTTTCTGGCTGGAACCATGTAGGGTGTCGTAAAGAAAAAGGAGAGGGCCAGGGTGTGGTGGCTCACACCTATAATCCCAACATTTTGGGAGGCCGAGGTGGGCAAGTCACCTGAGGTCAGGAGTTCCAGACCAGCCTGACCAATATGACGAAACCTCGTCTCTACTAAAAATACAAAACAAATTAGCCGGGCATGGTGGCAGGTGACTTGATCCCAGCTACTCAGGAGGCTGAGGCAGGAGAATTGCTTGAACGCAGGAGGGGGAGGTTGCATTGAGACGAGATCGCGCCATTGCACTCCAGCATGGAAGACAGAGTGAGACCCCGTCTCAAAAAAGAAAAAAAAAAGGAAAAAAAGAAGGAGGTTCCTGCTATGCCAGAAACCCTTAAAAAGCGAAGGAATTTCCCACAGTTGAAGATCAAAGGCCTGAGAAAGAAGTTTGCCCAAAAGATGCTTCAAAAGGCAAGGAGGAAACTTATCTATGAAAAAGTGAAACACTATCACAAGGAATATAGGCAGGTGTACAGAACTGAAATTCAAATGGCTAGGACGGCCAGAAAAGCTGGCAACTTCTATGTACCTGCAAAACCCAAACTGACATTTGTCATCGGGATCAGTATCAGTGGTGTGAGCCCAAAGGTCCAAAAGGTGTTGAAGCTTCTTCGCCTTTGTCAAATCTTCAATGGAACCTTTGTGAAGCTCAACAAGGCTTCAGTGAACATGCTGAGGATTGTAGAACCATATATGGCATGGGGGTACCCAAATCTGAAGTCAGTAAATGAACTAATCTATCAGCGTGGTTATGGCAAAATCAGTAAGAACCGTATTACTTTGACAGATGATACTGTGATTGCTTGATCTCTGGGTAAATATGGCATCACCTGTATGGAGGATCTGATTCTTGAGATCTATACTGTTGGAAAATGCTTCAAAGAAGCAAATAACTTCCTGTGGCCCTTGAAATTATCCTCTCCACAAGGTGGAATGAAGAAAAAGACCATCCATTTTGTAGAAAGTGGACATGCTGGCAACAGGGAGGACCAGATCAACAGACTTCTTAGAAGAATGAACTAAGGTGTCTACCGTGATTGTTTTTCTAATCTAAGCACTTAAACAGTACCTGCTCTCAAATTGGAGGGAAAAAAAGAAAGTTAAACATGGAATTACCAAATGATCCAGCAATTCTGCTCCTAGGGATACACCCAAAATAATTTAAATCAGGTGTCCAGGCTGGGTGGGGTGGCTCATGCCTGTAATCCCAGCATTTTGGGAGGCCGAGGCGGGAGGATTGCATGAGCCCAGGAGTTCATGGGCAACCAGTCTGGGCAACATGGTAAAACCCTGTGACTACAAAAAATACAAAATGGGCTAGGTGCGGTGGCTCATGCCTGTAATCCTAGCACTTTGGGAGGCGAGGCGGGTAGATCACCTGAGGTCAGGAGTTCAAGACCAACCTGGCCAACAAGGTGAAACCCCATCTCTACTAAAAGCTACAAAACTTAGCTGGGTGTGGTGGCTCATGCCTATAATCCCAGCATTTTGGGAGGCCGAAGTGGGTGGATCACCTGAGGTCAGGAGTTTGAGACCAGCCTGACCAACAGGGAGAAACCCCGTCTCTACTGAAAATACAAAATTAGCTGGGCTTGGTGCTACATGCTGGTAATCCCAGCTACTTGGGAGGCTGAGGCAGGAAAATCGCTTGAACCGAGGAAGCGGAGATTGTGGCGAGCCAAGATCATGCCATTGCACTCCAGCCTGGGCAACAAGAGCAAAACTCTCTCTCAAAAAAAAAAAAAAAAAAGATTAACTGTGCATGGTGGCTCATGCCCATAATCCCAGCACTTTGGGAGACTGAGGTGGGTGGATCATGAGGTCAGGAGATCAAGACCATCCTAGCCAACATGGTGAAACCCCCTCTCTACTAAAAATACAAAAATTAGCTAGGCATGGTGGCATGCGCCTGTAGTCCCAGCTACCCATGAGGCTGAGGCAGAAGAATCACTTGAACTCAGGAAGAAGAGGTTGCAGTGAGTCAAGATCATGCCACTGCACTCCAGCTGGCTGTAGAGGGAGATTCCATCTCAAAAAAAAAAAAAAAAAAAAAAATTTAGCCGGCTGTGGTGTGGTGGCACACGCCTATAATCCCAGCTACTGGGAATGCTGAGGTGGGAGGAGGTTGAGGCTGCAATGAGCCATGATTGTGCAACTACATTCCAGCCTGGGTAGCAGAGCAAGACCCTGTCTCCAAAAAAAAAAAAAAAAAAAGGAAAAGAAAACAGTTGTCCAAACAAATTCTTGTACACAAGTGTTCATATAAGCACTTTTTACAATAGCCAAAAAGATGGAAACAACACAAATGTTCATCAGCAAATGACTGGATAAACAATTGTGATATACCCATATAATCAAATATTATTCGACCATAAAAAAGGATGAAATACTGATATATGCTACAATATTTTGAGGATGAACATCAAAATGTTTTGCTAAGTGAAGGAAAGCCAGAAACAGAACACATATTATATGATTACACATGTGTGGAATATTCAGAATAGGTAAAGCCACAGAGAACAAGAGCAGATTTGTGGTTGCCAGTGGCTGTTGACGGGGAGTGGGGAGGTGGGAATGAGAAAATGGGGAAATGGGGAGTAACTTCATGGGTATGGAGTTTTATGTTGGGGTGATAAAAATGTTTTGAAAGCCCAGCACAGTGGCTCACGCCTGTAATCCCAGCACTTTGGGAGGCTGGGGCAGGTGGATCACCTGAGGTCAGGAGTTCAAGACTAGCTGGACCAACATGGTGAAACCCCATCACTACTAAAAATACAAAATTAGCCAAGTATGGTAGCACATGCCTGTAATCCCAGCTACTTGGGAGGCTGAGCAGGAGAATTGCTTGAACCTGGGTGGCAGAGGTTGCAGTGAGCTGAGATCAAGCCATTGCACTCCAGCCTGGGCAATAAGAGCAAAGCTCCATCTCAAAAAAAAAGGTTTTGAAACTAGATAGAGGTGGTGGTTGTACCTATTACTAATGTACTAATATACTAAATACCATTATATTATTCTCTTTAAAGTGGTTAGGCTAGGCTGGGCGTGGTGGCTCATGCCTGTAATCCCAGCACTGCGGGAGGCCAAGTCAGGTGGATCTCCTGAGGTCAGGAGTTCAAGACCAGCCTGGCCAACATGGTGAAACCCTATCTCTATTAAAAATACAAAAATTAGCCAGGTGTGGTGGTGGGCACCTGTAATCCCAGCTACTCGGGAGGCTGAGGCAGGAGAATCACTTGAACCCAGGAGGCGGAGGTTACAGTGAGCCAAGATCGTGCCATTGCACTCCAGCCTGGGCAATAAGAGCGAAACTCTGTCTCAAAAATAAATAAATAAATAAATAAATAAAATAAAGTGGTTAGGCAGGGTATGGTGGCACCCTGGGAGGCTAAGGCAGCAGGATCACTTGAGCCAAGGAGTTTGAGACCAACCTGAGCATCATAGGGAGACCCCATCACTTCAAAAAATAAAAAGTTAGCTGAATGTGGTGGTACATGCCTGTAGTCCCAATTACTCAGGCGGCTGAGACAAGATGACCATTTGAGCCCAAAAGTTCAAGGTTGCAGTGAGCTGTGATCATACCACTGCACTCCAGCCTGGACCGCAACGCAAAAAAAAAGGTGAATTTTATGTTGTATGAATTTCAATTTTTTTTAAATAATTGGGGAGGCCGAGACAGGCGGATCACGAGGTCAGGAGATCGAGACCATCCTGGCTAACCTGGTGAAACCCCGTCTCTACTAAAAAACACAAAAAACTAGCCGGGCGAGGCGGCGGGCGCCTATAGTCCCAGCTACTCGCGAGGCTGAGGCAGGAGACTGGCGTAAACCCGGGAGGCAGAGCTTGCAGTGAGCTAAGATCCGGCCACTGCACTCCAGCCTGGGCGACAGAGTGAGACTCTGTCTCAAAAAAAAAAAAAAAAAAAGAAAAGAAAAAAAAAAATAATTGATTACTTGTGTACACTTTTCTGCATGTAAGTAATACTTAAGTTTGGAAAACTTTGGTGTAGTAGAAACAGCATGAGATTTGCCAAGCATTGTGCTGGCTATTAAACATATCTAATCTCATAATATACATTAAGCACAGCCATTGTGGGGGTGGCAGACAGTATGACCCAGATAAATATTAGTCCCCTTGCACAACTCAAAGCTTTCATACTCTGAAATTGTCCATGTCCCTGAGGCCCTGATTTCTTTCTTTCCCTTTTTTTTTTTTTTTTTTTTTTTGAGACAGAGTTTCGCTGTTGTTGCCCAGGCTGGGTTGCAATGACGTGATCTCGGCTCACTGCAGCCTCCACCTCTCGGGTTCTAGCGATTCTCCTGCCTCAGCCTCCTGAGTAGCTGGGATTACAGGCATGCACCACCACGCCGGGCTAATTTTGTATTTTTAGTAGAGACAGGGTTTCTCCATGTTGGTCAGGCTAGTCAACCTCAGGTGATCCACCCACCTCGGCTTCCCACAGTGCTGGGATTACAGGCATGAGCCACCATGCCTGGCTCCTTTTTTTTCATTGTTATTGAGATGGAGTCTTGCTCTGTTGCCCAGGCTGGAGTGCAGTGGCGTGATCTCGGCTTACTGCAACCTCTGCCTCCCAGGTTCAAGCGATTCTCCTGCTTCAGCCTCCCATGTAGCTGGGACTACAGGCGTGTGCCACTACACCCAGTTAATTTTTGTATTTTTAGTAGAGACAGGGTTTCACCATGTTTGTCAGGCTGGTCTCGAACCCCTGACCTTGTAATCCACCCACCTAGGCCTCCCATAGTGCTGGAATTAGAGGCGTGAGCCACTGCACCTAGCCTCCTTTTTTTTTTTTTTTTTTTTTTTTTTTTTGTTTGAGACAGAGTTTTACTCTGTCACCCAGGCTGGAGTCCAGTGGCGAGATCTCAGCTTATCACAACTCCCACCTCCCGGGTTCAAGCGATTCCAAAGTGCTGGGATTACAGGCGTAAGCCACTGCGTCTGGCCTCTTACACTTCCAATGAACCCCACAGCTTGTAGCACATTGCTTTGTGTGGTAAGTGTCTCTATTTGTGGTCCTAGCAGGAAATGAATAGCACAGTCAAATTAGGATAATTTGGGGAACAGTTTAATAAAATGATAATTACAAAGAAGTAGGCAGGGTGTAGGGAAATCAGAAAGCATAGTGCAGTGCCTTAGTACCCACAGCTCTGTTGTGATCACCTCCAAGCTCAAAAAGATGATGGTGGAGCAGTCGTGTAAAGAGGACTTTCTCAATAAAAACTGTGACTTTCATTGATACCGTCCATTTGGGACAACTTCCTGAAGCAGAAAGCAGGGTGGAGACTGAATTCAAGGGAAAACATAAGATGTCTGGTACAGCATACAACAGCATTCATTCAGAGGAGGGTGGGAGTACTCAGCCCAGGAGAGGGAGAAGGAATGTAAAGCCTGCGAGAGGCTGCTCAGCAATTTTCTGGTCCCTTAGCCTACAGGATTAGCAGCTTCCTAACAGGCAATTCTCTCTCTGGACCTGTTTATTCTATCTATAAGTTGATGGAATTAGTCTAATGATATCTAAGGTCCCTACTATGTGCACAGCTACTGCGACAAGGTCCTTAGCTGCATGATCTTTAATTCTGACAAAGGTTACTATCACAAATATTTTAACATTTTTACTCTCGTGGTTACAAATCAACAATCTCTGGCACTATTACAACAAACCTTTCAGTATTTACAGAGAAGTTATTTGCCCTTCTTAGCAACTAGCCAATCAACAACTCAACTTTATAGTAAGTTACAGAATTTATTCTGTACACTGTATTCTGTACAATGTATTCCATACATTAATGTATTTTGTGGTAAAATAGTAACTTTTAATTTTGGATGGTTAAACTAGACGAGCTGAGATTTAACCCACGTAAGCGGCTGCAGAGCCGCTACCCTTAACAGCTCTCTCTCGGGATTCTAACATTCCCTTCCGTGACGGAGAGACCGCAGGCTGGGACACGCATCCCGGGACGGATCCACAGCTGGGTGGGGAAGGCTGCGCCCGGCGGGCCGGAAGCCGGACGGTGGCGTGCAGGAGCCCCGCCTTCCTGGGCTGGATTCGGGCGGGGGCGGGGAAGGGGCGGGGCCTGAGGCAGCGGGAATCCCGACCCCGCCCCTTTCCCCACCCCTCCATTTCTCGCCATGGCCCCTGCACTGCTCCTGGTCCCTGCTGCCCTCGCCTCTTTCATCCTGGCCTTTGGCACCGGAGTGGAGTTCGTGCGCTTTACCTCCCTTCGGCCACTTCTTGGAGGGATCCCGGAGTCTGGTGGTCCGGGTGAGCGGGAGGGATCGGGGATGAACTGGGAGTAGGAAGGTGGAGCTGTAGGAGAGGGATCGAGGGCGGGGCTTGGAAACAAATGACAGGGGAAGTCCCAGAGAGGGAACTCGAATCTTGAAAGCGGCGGAGAAGCTACAGGGGAGGGAGACCTGAGTTCTAAATTAGGAACTCAAGGATTACAGTTTTGGAGAGGCGGGAGAGTGAGGACTGAGGGAGCCGAAAAGGGCGATAACCAGAGTATTCTAAGTAAAATGTTTTGTAGAGAGGGCTGTTGAGAGTGTTAAAAAGAAGGAGCATTTGGAGAACCGAAATAAGAGGGGCAATCCAGCGGTGGCCTCTCCAGCCATGCTTTTTGCAACTGCCTGACATGCATTGTTCTATAAATCCTCTCCCCTAGGTTTGCAGGAGGCCTAGGGAAGAGGGCAGAAACTAGGAATGGAAAAGTGAGATGGGCACAGCCTAGAGAGGAAGCATTAAGGCTCTTGAAAGCAGTAGGGACATGGCCTGGTGCTCCAAAAGGAGATGAGGATGCGGGAAACATTTGCCACCTTTTCGATCTTCTGTCTCTTTCTCCCTCAACTTCCTGTAGATGCCCGCCAGGGATGGCTGGCTGCCCTGCAGGACCGCAGCATCCTTGCCCCCCTGGCATGGGATCTGGGACTCCTACTTCTATTTGTTGGGCAGCACAGCCTCATGGCAGCTGAAAGAGTGAAGGCATGGACATCCCGGTACTTTGGGGTCCTTCAGAGGTCACTGTATGTGGCCTGCACTGCCCTGGCCTTGCAGGTATGAGGCCCTGGCCTTGCAGGTATGAAGTCCCTAAGGGAGACCAAATGTGGGAGGGGTGCCCTGGATTGGAGGGGCAAAATATGGGTTCAGGAGGAGAACTGAGGAACTAATCTCAGCTTCCATTCCTCCACAGCACATACCCTAGTTTTTATCAAGAAGGGTGTACTTGTCCTTCCCCAAGCACAATACGTGCATTCTCACCTTTGCAACTTTGTTCATGTCCTGCTTGAGATCCCTTCTCTTCAGTCCTACCCTTTCTTCAAAACCACTTCCCTAGGTCTGAAGAGGCCTTGTCTGTCTTCTCATTGGGTGGTTGGCATAGGCTACTACTTTGTGTAGCTATCAGGTCACCCCATCTGTTCTGTAAATTCTCAGGGTGGAGACAGGCCATCCTTACATCTTTGGGACCTCACCCAGCATGCACCCTCCACATGGTGAATATTTGGTGGTGATGCTTAGGAGAGAGGTGGGGGAGAGTTGCAGGCTAGCCTGTGGTGGGGGCAGCTCTGGATCCGGGTCTCCCAAGGTCGGGCGGGGTAGGCCACTGGGATATGAAGCCCCTTATCCTTCCACAGCTGGTGATGCGGTACTGGGAGCCCGTACCCCGAGGCCCTGTGTTGTGGGAGGCTCAGGCTGAGCCATGGGCCACCTGGGTGCCCCTCCTGTGCTTTGTGCTCCATGTCATCTCCTGGCTTCTCATCTTCAGCATCCTTCTCGTCTTTGACTATGCTGAGCTCATGGGCCTCAAACAGGTGAGGCTCTGAGATCCCTACCTACAACCTCTGACCCGTTTTAGAACTACTCTTTCCCTTTCAAGGGTTTCCCTCCTACCATGCTCTTCTACTGTCTCCTTGAGTCTCCCTCATGACCCTTCCCTCAGAAGGACAGCAACCATGGGCCTCCTGGGCCTGGGGAAGGTACATGGATCATAAGTCAGGATCAGGGATCCAAGTCTCAGAAGAGGGGTTCCTGGGCCTGAGTTCTAGAAGGCTGGTGCCTGGAAGAGGAGGAAAGAAGCACCCAAGCTGAGAAAAGGGCTTGACTCAATTTCTAAACTCTTCTCCCTCTTAGGTATACTACCATGTGCTGGGGCTGGGCGAGCCTCTGGCCCTGAAGTCTCCCCGGGCTCTCAGACTCTTCTCTCACCTGCGCCACCCAGTGTGTGTGGAGCTGCTGACAGTGCTGTGGGTGGTGCCTACCCTGGGCATGGACCGTCTCCTCCTTGCTCTCCTCCTTACCCTCTACCTGGGCCTGGCTCATGGGCTTGATCAGCAAGACCTCCGCTACCTCCGGGCCCAACTACAAAGAAAACTCCACCTGCTCTCTCGGCCCCAGGATGGGGAGGCAGAGTGAGGAGCTCACTCTGGTTATAAGCGCTGTTCTTCCTCTCCCCCTGAATTCTAAATCCTTAACATCCAGGCCATGGCTGCTTCACGCCAGAGGCCCAAATTCATGGACTGAAGGAGCTACCCCTTCCACTACTTGAGACTTTATTCTCTGGGTCCAGCTCCACACCCTAAATTCTGAGTTTCAGCCACTGAACTCCGAGGTCCACTTCTCACTAGCAAGGAAGAGCGGGGTATGGAACTCATCTGTCCCCTCACTGTTTGGGGCATGACACTTTCGCCCTCAACAGCCTCCTGAGAAGGAAAGGATCTGCCCTGACCATTCCCCTGGCACTGTTACTTGCCTCTGTGCCTCAGGGGTCCCCTTCTCCACCTCCGCTTCCACTCCAAGAAGCTGGACCAGGGTCTGCAAGTTCAATGGTCATAGCTGTCCCTCCAGGCCCCACACCTTGCCTCACCACTCCTGGGCCTAGTCTCTGCACCTCCTTAGGCCCTGCCTCTGTGCTTAGACCCCAACCTAGTCAAGGGTATTCTCCTGCTCTTAACTCGATGACTTGGGGCTCCCTGCTCTCCCGAGGAAGATGCTCTGCAGGAAAATAAAAGTCAGCCTGATTTTTCTACATATGGCATGCAGTCTGTCAGTGTCTCCCAAGCTGCAGGGCTGAGTTTGGAAAAGAAAGCCAGAGGGAGCCTGGGAGCGCCGAACTGGAGTCTGGGCAGCCACCACGCCCTCTGGCAACCGCTGGGCTTCGGCCACCCCCCGCCGACCCGCCCCCACTTTGCCAGAGCGGCCGGGTCCCCATTCCCATTCCTTCAAATTCCCTTTTTCCCGGCAGCCGACCTGGAGACCCAAGGGAGATAGGTTGAAGCTAGAAAGAGTCCGGCAGCAGCTCTGGTAGGGGGGCGCGCTTCCAAAACCTCTGGTTTCTGAGCGCCTCTCCTGCCGCCCACTCCACAAGGCCCCCCACAGCCTGGCCGTTGCCCTCGACCCCGCAAAAACAAAGGCCTGCAGAGGTTGGACCTCCAGACCCAGAGAAGGCAAAAGCGTAGGGAGGAGCTGCAGGAGATGGGAAGGGCGGGCCCGGCCCCGAGCAGCTGCCGCTTCCTCCCAAAGTCCCACGAGGGGCCTGAGTCACGGGCCACCGCCCTGGGTCGGCGAGCTGGGGGAAGGGATCTGGACACCTGGGGTGTCCGGGCGGGAAGCTGGTGAGGGCCCCTGGGGACACAGCGGAGGGTCAGGGGTTGGGACAAGAACAGGGCAGTCCCGGAGCGAGTCCCACGCGGGGTGGGAGGGAGCTAGGCCCCGCCCTCTCCTCGGCTCCGCCCTGCGCCCCCATCCCTCTCCTCATTGTCCTTAGACAAAGCGGTCGCCGCCCCCGCCCGGCCCCCTGGTCTCTGTCTCCGTCCCACCTCCTTTGCTGCCTCTTTCCCTCCTCCTCTCCTTCCCTCCTCTCCTTCCCTCCTCCCCTCCCTCTAGTCTCCGGATCTCCCTCGGTCCCTCTCTCCTCCTCTTCCTCTCTCCGGACGCCCGGCTCCTCGGCACCCCCTCCCGCGGGGGTCCTGCGACGTGTGAGTTGACTGAGGGGCTCAGACTTGGGGAGTGGGTGTCTCCTCGCTCCGGTCCTTGCTCCCATCCCTGGCCCGGATCTTGGCTGTCTCCTCTTTGTGCCGAGATTGTCAGTCTGTGCGTCCAGAGCGGGGTGGAGACTGCCGGCTCTGTCACGGCTCCATGAGAGCGGGGACGGGGCACAGGACTTGCAGGCGCCGGGGAGAAGAGACATGGAGCCGGCCCTCGGCACTCTGGGGTCTCGTGGCGCAGCCGGTGGGGGAGGCAGGCGGTGGTGACGGGACAGGGTGGGGGTGGACGCCAGGGTTCTGGGAACGCGCTGGCAGCCCTGACGCCCGGGTTCCGAAAGTCCCGGGGGTGGGTATTTCCCCCGACCCGCCTCGGGGGCGGAGTGCGGGGCAGAGGGGTGGGGGCTGGGGAGAGGCGTGGCCCGAGCGGTGCTGGAAGGGGAGCCGGGACCTTTGGGGCCCGCGCTGAGACGCGCCGGGTTGCTGCCGCCGCGCTCCTTTCCCCTCTTCCTTGGTTTCCCTTCTCCCCTAGACCTCTTCGCTCTCCGCTCCTCCTTGCCTCCCCAACACCCCCTCAGGTCCCGTTGCCTCCTGGTCCTTCCAGGGATTCCTGGTCCTTCCTTCCCACACTAGTCTCCCTGGGGTATCGCTGAGGCAGTCTGGCCTGCACCCAGATTCCCCTCACCCCAGCCTCATTTCTCTCTTCTCCCTCACACCAACTTTCCTTTTCGCCCTTCTCTCTCTGTCTCACATCCTAGAGACTGTCTTTAATACGCATTAACCCTGACTGCCACATCTGGCTCCTGCCCTCATTGCCTCCAATCAGGACTCTTCCTCTCACATCACCCCCACCACCCCCAACTTGGGCTCACAACTTCTCTTCACTTTTTCCATTTCCCCAGTTCTCTGCCTTCCCTCTTTCCCTCTGTCCTCATCCTTAGCCCCTCTGCCCTGCTTTGTGTCCCACCTCTCCCCCTCCACTTCCTCTCCTCCCACCCTCAGTCTCCCCCCTGGGCCTCTCTGGAGCCTCTCCTTCCTGTTCTCTGCCCCCAGTGCTCCCTACCCTCACCTCAAGGCGACCATGGCCACCATCCCAGACTGGAAGCTACAGCTGCTAGCCAGGCGCCGGCAGGAGGAGGCGTCCGTTCGAGGCCGGGAGAAAGCAGAACGGGAGCGCCTGTCCCAGATGCCAGCCTGGAAGCGAGGGCTCCTGGAGCGCCGCCGGGCCAAGCTTGGGCTGTCCCCTGGGGAGCCTAGCCCTGTGCCGGGGACTGCAGAGGCTGGACCTCCAGACCCAGATGAGTCTGCCGTCCTTCTGGAGGCTATTGGGCCAGTGCACCAGAACCGATTCATCCGGCAGGAGCGGCAGCAGCAGCAGCAGCAACAACAAAGGAGTGAAGAGCTGCTAGCAGAGAGAAAGCCTGTGCCTCTGGAGGCCCGGGAGCGGAGACCCAGCCCTGGGGAGATGCGGGATCAGAGCCCCAAGGGAAGAGAGTCAAGAGAAGAGAGACTAAGTCCCAGGGAGACCAGAGAGAGGAGACTGGGGATAGGGGGAGCCCAAGAGTCCAGCCTGAGGCCTCTGGAGGCTCGGGACTGGAGGCAAAGCCCAGGAGAGGTGGGAGACAGGAGCTCCCGACTGTCAGAGCCATGGAAATGGAGGCTGAGTCCTGGAGAAACTCCAGAGCGGAGTCTGAGACTAGCAGAGTCTCGAGAGCAAAGCCCCAGGAGAAAAGAGGTGGAAAGTAGACTGAGCCCAGGGGAATCTGCCTACCAGAAGTTGGGCCTGACAGAGGCCCATACATGGAGACCTGACTCCAGAGAGTCTCAGGAACAGAGTTTGGTACAACTGGAGGCAACAGAGTGGAGGCTGAGGTCAGGAGAAGAAAGACAAGGCTACTCGGAAAAATGTGGCAGAAAAGAAGAGTGGCCAGTTCCAGGGGTGGCTCCGGAAGAGACTACAGAGCTGTCCGAGACCCTGACAAGGGAGGCCCAAGGCAGCAGTTCCACAGGAATGGAGGCAGCAGAGCAGAGGCCTGTGGAAGATGGCGAGAGGGGCATGAAGCCAGCAGAAGGGTGGAAATGGACCCTAAACTCCGGGAAGGCTCGAGAATGGACACCCAGGGACATAGAGGCTCAAACTCAGAAACCAGAACCTTCAGAGTCAGCAGAGAAGCGTCTGGAATCTCCTAGTGTGGAGGCTGGAGAAGGGGAGGCTGAGAAGGAGGAGGCGGGAGCTCAGGGCAGGCCTCTGAGAGCCCTGCAGAACTGCTGCTCTGTGCCCTCCCCCTTCCCACCAGAGGACGCTGGGACTGGAGGCCTGAGACAGCAGGAAGAGGAAGCAGTGGAACTCCAGCCCCCACCACCAGCCCCTCTGTCTCCCCCACCCCCAGCCCCAACTGCCCCCCAACCTCCTGGGGATCCCCTCATGAGCCGCCTGTTCTATGGGGTGAAGGCAGGGCCAGGGGTGGGGGCCCCCCGCCGCAGTGGACACACCTTCACCGTCAACCCCCGGCGGTCTGTGCCCCCTACGACCCCAGCCACCCCAACCTCTCCAGCCACAGCTGATGCTGCAGTCCCAGGAGCTGGGAAGAAGCGGTACCCAACTGCCGAGGAGATCTTGGTTCTGGGGGGCTACCTCCGTCTCAGCCGCAGCTGCCTTGCCAAGGGGTCCCCCGAAAGACACCACAAACAGGTAGGGAAGCAGCCAAGCCAGACTTCTTAGAAGCCCACTTGTCAATTCTCTTTGGACTCTGGTCTTTATTTCTTTTTTATACCCCTGTTTTCTTGTCTTCCTCTCTTCTTTCTTGTTAATTCCTGCCACCACCCTTCCTCGCTCTGCACATACACCCTTCCTTCTCAGAGCCCTCCTTTTCCATTTTGAGCCCAAAAGATCCTGCCCCAGCAAAGGCCGTCTCTGGGTGTGTCTCTTTCAGGGTGTGCCCGGCTGCTCATTCTCCCTTCCCTTGGGCTCTGAATTTCCAGCCCCCTTTTCTTTCCTCCCTTTCCTGAGTGTGACCCGCCCCAGCCCATCCAGTGGGAAAGCCCAAACTGACAAGCTTGAATCAGTGAGGGCAGCGTCACGAGGGTGAAAGCACTTGCAGTTTTTCTGCGGAGAAGGGATAGGGAGCCTGGGGTGGCGGAGGGGGTGCGTTTGTGTTCTAGGGAGAAACTGTAGGGAGAAGTGAATGGAGGAAGGTCCAACTGCCCCATGGGAAAGAGGGCAGAGCTGAATAGGGACATCTTAGGATGGAGGGGAGAGGGGAGATGGAACTGGGCCGGCCAAAGAGCAGAGAGAAGGCTTTTGAACCCTGAGTCTGCCCCATGGGAGAGACACAGAGAGGCCATTTGAAGTGGGTGACCTTGGGGTTGCACACCCCCAGCTGGGCCACTGCTTCAGACAGTGCTCCCTTCTCTCTTGGGACAAGAAAAGCCTTCTCCTCTTCCAAAATACCCCCGCCCCTCACTCCCCCGTCCTTCCTCCCTGGGTTTCCCCTCCCTCCCAAGAACTGGCTTAGGGATCGGTTTTCCCCTCTCTTCCTGCCATCCTGGACTCTCCCTCCCCTTAGGGTAGTGAAAGAGAGAAGTGAATTTGGAGACAGTTTTGAGAGCAGGCACTGGCCAGGGAGCATAGTGGGAGTTCTGGACAGGGGCCGGGGCTGAGGCCAGCAGAGGGTCAGAGGTTAGACTTGCAACAAAGACCTGCAGGAAAGTGGAGGCAGCTAGGCTAACTCCCCCTGGCCCTGGCCTCATTTCTTCCCTGTGCACACCCACCTGTTTCCAGCTTGAAAATCTCTGGGGAGAGAGAGGTCCCACATTCAGACATCTCAGACTTAGGAAGTCCCTCCAGTCACACACATCTCCCCAGAGCCTGGGATGCCCAGTCTCATTCTCATCCCCTGTGTTAACATCCTCAGATTTGATTTTTTTGTGTCCTCAGTGTCAGTGGGGAACCACAGGGACTAAAGATATGGGTTAAGCCTGGGGTGGAGGGGGGTTCATCTTCACATGAAGCGTAAGTTCACACCCCTGAGCCATGGTGCTTGGGAACCTACCCTCAGCCCTCTGACTGCTACCATCCTGTTCCCCTCAGGGCTGGGCAGATGAAAAAAACAGAAGTCCGGAAATGCTACCCGGGTGAGGTGTTCAGAAAAGTCACTTCCTACTGAGAGAGGCTTGTGCCTCTGGGGAAGAATGAGCAGAGGGAAGCATGAATCTTTGGAGCCCAAAGCCCAGGGAGCATCCCAGGGGAGCCAGGAAGCAAGTGCAGGGCAGGACCCATGCTGGTGACCATACCTAGGCCAGAGAGCAGGGGAGCCGGAAGCAGATCGCCCAAACAGGAAGCCTGGGGTGGGGGCCGGAAGGCTGGTGGGGCTGAGTGGGGAACCCTGGGCTCTGGGCCTGCCAGAGCTGTGCTCAGGATGTGGTGAGAGAATAAGGAAGCAGCCACTGCTTGGGTGGGGGTGGGGAAGAGGCAGCACAGAGTTCTTCTGACCCAGATGCCTCACCCTCCACCCTCTCCCCACTCTCAGCACCCTGTTCTTCAGGGACTGGGTGCCTTGTCCCAGCTCTGCTGCAACACACTGGCTCAGGAATAGGAGATAGGAGGACCCTGCCACCAACCCCCGCTTCACCTTCCCTAAATAACTCGTTTGCAGGCTAAGTCCATCAAACTTATCCCTGCCATCAGGAGAGAAATCCCAGCCCTGCCACTGGAGCCCAGGGGATGGCTGTGGCTGGTGCCCTACCCCAGAGGCCTCCTGGGCTGAGAGACCAGCCCCATTGTGACCTTATATAGCTGATGGGAGAGGAGCCAGTGAGTCACCCTCTCTCTACCCGCCCCCCCACTCCCATGCAGGCTGTGCATTCCTGAGAAGTCCAGTCAGAAGCTGGTGGGGGGTGAGGAGAGAGGCAGGGTAGGGGGGAGATATAAACATAGACCGAGAGCAAATAAAATAAGTCCTTTTTCAGAATAGATAATAAAGTACAGAGGTTATTATTCCAAAAGAGGATATGAGAAGAAAACAAAAATGGGTTCCCAGAAATGTGGGTAAATCTGTCAGTAACAGAAACTAAGTGGTCGCTTCTGAGAACTTGGGATATAAGCAGTCTGGCTGCTGTAACTAGATTGTACCAGCAGTTCCACAGACATGAGCTGGGGGGTCAAATATATACAGGCTGGACCACCCCCAGATTGTTTCCCCAGCATTGGTCCTCTGATGGCACCTCATCTGAGGTTTGAACAAACTCTAAACTCTTGCACTGTAGCAACTTTCAAGCTCCTTTTTTCTTTTCTTTTTTTTTTTTTCTGAGACAGTCTTGCTGTCTCCCAGCCTGGAGTTCAATGGTGAGATTTCGGCCCACTACAACCTCCACCTTCCGGCTTCAAGTGATTCTCCATCCTCAGCCTCCTGAATATCTGGAATACAGGCGCACACCACCAAGCCCAGCTAATTTTAGTATTTTTAGTAGAGACGGGATTTCACCATGTTGGCCAGGCTGGTCTCAAACTCCTGACCTCAAGTAATCCACCTGTCTTGGCCTCCCAAAGTGCTGGGATTACAGGTGTGAGCCACTTCACCCGGCCCCAAGCTCCTTCCAACAGCAGACACAAGTATAATAAATTAGTAAATTATCTAGGAAGTTAGAAGGTGGTAAGTGATTATGAAAAAAAGAAATTGAACAGTGGAACTTAGAGGGTCAGGAAGCAGGGGGAGTGAATATGGAGACTTCAAAATGGGGTGATCAGGAGGGTCAGAGCCATGGGGATATTTCGGGAGAGTGTTCTAGGCAGAAGGAATAGCTAGTACTTTTCTGGTCCTGAAGTGGGAGTGCGGGGAGGGACCAACGCCAGTGTGGCTGGAGTGAAGGAAGAGGCCAGAGAGGCAAGGGGAGGGTGGCACATTGGGAGCACCCTGTAGGCTTTGGTCAGGCTCTGGGCACCTTTGGGGCAATCAAGTAGACTTTTTTTTTTGAGGTGGAGTCTCACTCTGTTGCTCACGCTGTAGTGCACTGGCATGATCTCGGCTCACTGCAACCTCCGCCTCCCGGGTTCAAGTGATTCTCCTGCCTTGTCCTCCCGAGTAGCTGGGACTACAGGCGTACACCACCATGCCCAGCTAATTTTTTTGTATTTTTAGTAGAGACGGGTTTCACCATGTTGACCAGGATGGTCTCAATCTCTTGACCTTGTGATCCGCCCGCCTCGGCCTCCCAAAATGCTGGGATTATGGGCATGAACCACCGCGCCCAGCCTCGAGTAGACTTTTTGCTCCAAGTGAGATGGGGAGACAATGTGGGGTTCGGAGCCAACAAGGAGTAACATACACAGTTCCCGAGTTCCACCTTCCCATGGGGACCCAGGTGTCATATCTGATTTTTTGTTTTCTTTTTTAGAGACAGTGTCACTCTATTGCCCAGGCTTGTCTCCAACTCCTGGGCTCGAGAAATAATCCTGCCTCAGCCTCCCAAAGTGCTGGGATTACAGGCGTGAGCCACCGTGCCTGACTGGTGTCATATCTGAAGCAGCTCTTAGCAACCACCTGCCCAGCCACCCTTCTGGCTTCTCCCTTTTCATACCTCAGTCCATTAGGGGACTCAGGGATGTTCGACTGGCCCCAAGTCTTCCCAAATAGATGCCAGGGAAGGCCTGAGTAGATCATTTGGACCTTTCCAAGTAGTCCACATGGAATCCTCCTGCTGTCTGCCTAATCCCTTTGGCTCCTAGACTTAATCCCACCCTGCCCCTTCCCCCTGAGCTTCTTAAGAGGGCAAAGGGGAAGGGTAGAAAGGCAGTGAGAACAGCTGGGACTCACCTGCTTTTGGCACAGTGTGATTTTTCTGTGCCCTGTCTGGTATTTTGTCTCTGCGCCTGTCCCTTTGAGCACACTGTGGGCCCCCACCCCAGGTTTGTGTGGACTTTCCTTTCTGCCCTTGTCATCTCCCCCAACCTTTCAAGGTGTCAGCGGCTAATCTTTCCCCTGTGTGTTGTGGGAGTCTCTTGGTTCCTCTGGGCCTTTATATTCATCTCCCATCTCTTCCCAGGCCCTAGACCCCCTTTGCTATGGATAGGAGAGGAATGAGGGGAGTGGGAGGGAACAGGTGCCCAGGCTCCTGGGTTTTGCATAGGACAGCAAGGGGCTGTGGGTATGAAAACCACGGTTTTGGTTGAGACTGGCTCCCCAGCCAGTTCTTTCCCCACTGGCCAGTCTGCTGGGCTCCTCTGGGAAGTTTACTCTATTGCCTCCAAGGTGCCCAAAGACTCGGTTCTGATCACAAGACTAATCGCCACGTATTTTAATTTCTTTTTACCCCTCTGCCTCCCACACTCGAAAGAGCAGGGACCTTGGTCTTATGTTATTCACTTCTGCCTCCCAAGCCCCTGCCAACGTACAGGGCAAAGTCTGATGTTTTGAAATGATATGATCGAAGAGGGAAACTCTAGGATTGGAAAGCCAGTGTGTAAAGGAAAACTGGATCCCAGAGTGGATGGGAGAGAGTGAGGGGGGCGCCTAAGTCCAACCCCCACCCCCACCTTTCCCCCGCCCCACCTGCTCCCTTGCAGACTTCCCCCCCCCGCCCCCGCTTTCTCCCCCTCAACCCCCACGGGCCTCACCCCTGCTGACCTTGCCTCCTGCCCCCTTTTTCTCCCTCCTTCAGCTTAAGATCTCCTTCAGCGAGACAGCCCTGGAGACCACGTACCAATACCCCTCCGAGAGTTCGGTACTGGAGGAGCTGGGCCCGGAGCCTGAGGTCCCCAGTGCCCCCAACCCCCCAGCAGCCCAACCCGACGACGAAGAGGATGAGGAAGAGCTGCTGCTGCTGCAGCCAGAGCTCCAGGGCGGGCTGCGCACCAAGGCCCTGATTGTGGGTAAGCGGAGGCTCCGCCGGCTCGAGAGCGCCCCCTGCTGTCAGAGCGGGCGCTGCGGTCCAGGAGAGAAGAGGAGGGAGGATTGCATGTAGGCGCTTGGAAGGGGCTTGGTGGTCCTCTGGTCCAACCTGCCCCTTCAATAGATGGGCAAACTGAGGTCCCGGGCAGTGAAGTACACATTGAGTCTTCAAGTTTCAAAACGAGAACTCTTCCTGAGTACTGTAATCTGGTCAAAACCACAGGGTGGGTCGACAGGCCTGAGTTGCAATTCCAGCTTGTCTCTTAATTGTGTGATCTCAGGGAAACCATCCGATATCTGGCTTTAGTTTATTATTTATGAAATGAAGTTAATAATAACTACCTCCTGTGGCTCATGCCTGTAATCCCAGCACTTCGGGAAGCCAAGACGGGTGGATCGCTTGAGCCCAGGAGTTCAAGACCACCCTGGGCAACATGGCAAAATCCTGTCTCTACAAAAAAATACAAAAATTATCCAGGTGTGGGCCAGGCACGGTGGCTCACGCCTGTAATCCCAGCACTTTGAGAGGCCGAGGCGGGCGGATCATGAATTCAGGAGACTGAGACCATCCTGGCTAACACGGTGAAACTCCATCTCTACTAAAAATAAAAAAAAATTAGCCGGGCGTGGTGGTGGGCACCTGTAGTCCCAGCTACTTGGGAGGCTGAGGCAGGAGAATGGTGTGAACCTGGGAGGCGGAGCTTGCAGTGAGCCGAGATCACCCCACTGCACTCCAGCCTGGACAACAGAGCGAGACTTTGTCTCTAAAAAAAATAAATAAATAAAAATAAAAGAATTAGCCAGGTGTGGCAGTGCACAGCTGTGGTTCCAGCTACTTGGGAGGCTGAGGTGGGAGGATCGTTTGACCTCAGAAGTTGGAGGCTGCAGTGAGCCGATATTGCACCACCCACTGCACTCCAGCCTGGGCAATAGAGGAAGACCCTGTCTCAAAAGAAACAAACAGGCCAGACACGGTGGCTCACGCCTGTAATTCCAGCACTTTGGGAGGCTGAGGCAGGTGGATCACTCAAGGTCAGAAGTTCAAGACCAGCCTGGCCAACATAGTGAAAACCCATCTCTACTAAAAATACAAAAATTAGCTAGGCATGGAGGTGGACACCTGCAATCCCTGCTACTCGGGAGTCTGAGGCAGGAGAATCACTTGAAGCTGGGAAGCAGAGGTTGCAGTGAGCGGAAATGATGCCACTGCACTCCAGCCTGGGCTACAGAGTGAAATTCTGTCTCAAAAAAACAGAAACCAAAAACTACCTCCTAGAGTTGTAGAAAAGATTAAGTAATTTATTTTATTTAATTAATTTATTTATTTATTTTGAGACAGCGTCTCCCTCTGTCGCCCAGACTGGAGTGCAGTGGCACAATCTCAGCTCACTGCAACCTCTGCCTCCCAAGTTCAAGCGATTCTCATGCCTCAGTCTCTCAAGTAGCTGGGATTACAGATGTGTACCATCACACCTGGCTAGTTTTTATATTTTTAGTAGAGACAGGGTTCCCCCATGTTGGCCAGGCTGGTCTTGAACTCCTGACTTCAAGTGATCCTCCCGCCTCAGCCTCCTAAATTGCTCAGATTACAGGGGCTCCAGGCCAAGATTAAGTAGTTTTTGTGAAGCACCAAGAGCCACAGCTGGATATCAAATTACTTAATCTCTCCTGGAGTTATGGTGACATTAAACAGTTATGAGGATGCTTGGCACAGAATCCGAGCTAAATGAGTGATGGATGTGGTTACTGATGGTAACGTGCTTTAGATGTGGAAGATATTATAGGACTTCCTGCATGCCAACTGCCCTTCAATTTGTGTGTGGGGGAAGGGTGGGCAGAAGGCAGAGGCTCTCACTCATTCTCTGTCATTATTGTCCCCTCTCCCACAGATGAGTCCTGCCGGCGGTGACCATCTTCAACATAGGGATATACCTCCTTCCTTCTAATAACTGAAGATCCTGGATCCCAGAAGATTCAGGGCAGCAGACCCTGATAATGAGCCTGGCAGGGAAGGGCAACAACCAACATCTTGTAACTTGCTTTCCCCACCCTGTTTCTGGGGGCAGAGCCAATTGCCCAATTTCTACCCTAATCCAAAGTCCCTGGTGTGGGTGGGGTTAAACGTGCTGGTACATCCTGGGTGATCTAAGAGTGAGCGCCAAGTGCTGAGAAGGAGCACAGAACTCCCTGGAGGGTGGAGATGGAGCACCTGCCCTCCATGGCAGGGTACACTCTCCCCACAGCCTTCCTTCCCACCATCCCATGGGGACTCTTGGGATTTAAGCACTCATCTCTCTCGAGGCCCAGAGCCCACTCCATTTATAGGCACATCTCCCTCATTTCCTAGGTCACTGCCCCTTTGTTTACAGCTCCTGCCTCCTCCTTGACCACAGCCTGGTTTACAAATTCCACCAGCTCCCAGCCCCACCTGCCAAAGTCCCAGGTTTACAAGCCACGCTTACTTGCTGTGTCTGCGTGGAATTCTTTCCTCTCTCCCCTCCAGTCTTCTCATTGGAGTGACCTGAAGGTGTGGCTTCCTCCACTTTTTCTCAGTATTACTTTGCCTTAGTTTTCCCCAAGAGGGAAGGCTGGAAATCTTAACTCTGTACCCGTTGATAGTTATTTAATTCTGTTTCTCCTAGTGGTTCACAATTGAACTGAATTGAGATGGTGTCGGGTGGCTAAGGAGACCCCTCACCTCTCCTCCCCCATTGTGCCGCCTTTATCAATTGCCTGTCTTGTTTTGTTTTGTTTTTTTAACTTTCCATAATAAAATGGAGTTCTCTCCAACTCGTCTGCTTCTCCTTTAGGAAAAAAAAAAAAAAAAAAAAACGGGTATGTGAGGGGAGGCTCTGGTGGCTGGGGGAGAGGAAAATGATGGGGGATGAACCAGGAACTCGGCACTGACATGTCAAAAGGGGTCTGGGAAGCTGCGCATGGGTTTCACGCAGGACAAGCAGGTGACATGAGAAAGGGCAGTTGAAGTGTCCACTAGACTGGAAGTGCCATGAGGGCTGACTACATCAGCTGGGTTCACTGCAACATCCCGTACCTGTCAACTAGTAGACACGAAATTATTTCTAGAATGAATGACAATGAATGAATAGAAGAAAAGGGTTAAAATATTGCAGAGGACACTTCGAGTTGAAGGATTCTAGGATTTAGAAGCCTGCGCCATGCAGGCAGCTAGGTAGTATATGACACACAACACATGTGGCTAATCCAGGGATATGTACTTCAAGAGTTGGGGCTATGAATAGTAAATCTGAAATTGCTGCAAAATGAAGTAACTATGTACAAGAGTCAGTTTCCTGGAAAAGGTTCTCTGAAAGACAATGGATTTTATATCACTGGGCGCAGTGGCTTACGCCTGTAATCCCAGCACTTTGGGAGGCCGAGGCAGGTGGATCATGAGGTCAGATCGAGACCATCCTGGCTAACACGGTGAAACCCCATCTCTACTAAAAATACAAAAAATACAAAAAGTTAGCCGGGCATGGTGGCAGGCACCTGTAGTCCCAGTTACTCAGGAGGCTGAGGCGAGAGAATGGCGTGAACCCGAGATCGCGCCACTGCACTCCAGCCTGGGTGACAGAGCGAGATTCCATCTCAAAAAAAAAAAAAAGGTTTAAAAAACCTTGATAATGCATGGCTTTGGTGCCCATATAGTTGATATTCGGGATTTTCCCATTTCGAAGAGTATCTTATACAAATGTGGAACATCAATATTTTATTCATCAGGTATTTTTGTTTGTTAGTTGTTAGCTCTCCAGGCTAAGAAAGATATGGTTGAATAGTTAGAGTCCTTCTACCACTATAGGTTGCTAATCTCAGACTGGTCAGAGGAGGCCCCAGGCCTTTACTATAAAACAAAATGGATCAGACAAATTGATCTTAAGCATATGCCAAAGGTTTTCAATTTACTAGCAAGAGAACGAGCCCAGTGTCAAAAGAGCCAGTTCGGAGGAAGTCTGGGAAGGGAAGGAAACAGAATGATTATATTAGCAGCCTGTTAGGTAAAGGTCTTAATAAGTTTCCAGTTGTGACCCAGGAAAACAGTTAGGAAGCTCTGAGATGCCAGGAGTGCCCACAGTCCATCTCAGAAACAGAAAACAATGCATTCAAGAAGTCAGGCCGGGCGTGGTGGCTCACACCTGTAATCCTAACACTTTGGGAGGCCAAGGCGGGTGGATTGCCTGAGCTGAGGAGTTCGAGACCAGCCTGGGCAACACGGTGAAACCCCGTCTCTACTAAAATACAAAAAATTAGCTGGATGTGGTGGCACGTGCCTGTAGTCGCAGGTACTCAGGAAGCGGAGGCAGGAGAATCGCTTGAACCTGAGAGGTGGAGGTTGCAGTGGGCCAAGATCACGCCACTGTACTCCAGCCTGGGCGACAGAGTGAGACTCTGAGACTCCCTCTCCAAAAAAAAAAAAAAAAAAAAAAAAGTCAGTGATGTAGATCCACTTGTGACTATTAATAAGAACAATGTTTCATTTCCTAACAGTAATGCCTGGTAACTGCAATTAATCATAAAAGTGTGATGCAGGGTCAAACAAATCAGACAGCAGAGCATCAAGAGACAAATTCAGCTTTTTTTTTTTTTTTTTTGAGGCATAGTCTTGGTCTGTCGCCTAGATTGGAGAGCCTGATCTCGGCTCACTGCAATCTCGGGCTCCTGGGCTCAAGAGATTCTCCTGTCTCAGGCCCGGCGCGGTGGCTCACACCTGTAATCCCAGCACTTTGGGAGGCTGAGGCAGGCAGATCATGAGGTCAGGAGTTCAGGACCAGCCTGACCAACATGGTAAAATCCCGTCTCTACTAAAAATACAAAAGTAAGCAGGGCGTGATGGCACGTGCCTATTGCGCCTGTAATCCCAGCTACTCCAGAGGCTGAGGCAGGAGAATCACTTGAACCTGGGAGGCAGAGGTTGCAGTGAGCCAAGATCGTGCCTCTGCACTCCAGTCTGGGCAACAGAGCAAGACTCCGTCTCCAAAAAAATAAAAATAAAAAATAAAAGATTCTCTTGTCTCAGCCTAAAGAGTAGCTGGGACTACAGATGCACACCTCCACACCTGGCTAATTTTTTGTAGAGATGGCAGGGTCTCACCATGTTGCCCAGGCTGGTCTCAAACCCCTGTTCTCAAGAGATCCTCCTGCCTCAGCCTCCCAAAGTGCTGGGATTATAGGAAGAGCCACTGCACCTGGCCTTGCTTACTTTTAAATAAGCAGCCACCAGTGATTTTCTCAAGATGTTAGCAAAAATGCAGAAAACAGTTTGCCTGTTCCTTAGTTTGGAGATTTTGTCTTTAACAATTTTCCCCAGTTTCCCAGTTTCTTCCTGCCTAGAGGTCTTCCCTTATGCCTGACCTGTCTTCACTCCTGCTGCAGGCAAACCAATCCTAGCAAAGGTCACTTTTTTGTTTGTTTGAGACAGAGTCTTCCTCTGTCGCTCAGGCTGGAGTGCAGTGGTGGGATCTCGGTTCACTGCAAGCTCCGCTTCCCAGGTACAAACGATTCTCCTGCCTCAGCCTCCCGAGTACCTGGGGCTGCAGGCGCACGCCACCACACCCGGCTAATTTTTATATTTTTAATAGAGACAGGGTTTAGCCATCTTGGCCAGGTTGGCCTCGAACTCCTGACCTCAGGTGATCTGCCCGTCTTGGCCTCCCAAAGTGCTGGGATTACAGGCGTGAGCCACCGCGCCAGGCCAACACGGCTAATATGCTTCATGAGCATGGACCCTATCTTCCAATCTGAAATAGAATTTCGGTCGTCCCTTACTTTGTATAGTTTTTGGCTCTATAAAACTTCCATACTTTATTTATTATGTATCCTGTCCCTCCCCCACCGCAAAATGTAAATTTGGTAAGGAACTTTTGATTTGTCCTCTGCTAGATCCCAGCGACGGAAAGCAATGAGCACACATTAGGCGTCCATTAAATTGATTTCACTTGTTGAATGAATGAGTTAGCGAAGCACTCACGGACTGACCATCAGGGGGCGTCAGAGAAACTGAATAGAGGCGGAAATGAAGAAAAAAGAATTACTCCGAACTTTCAGGCATGGTTCCGCGAGGTTTGAACTCGCTCGGCCACCGTAGTGCTTAGAGGCCGAAAAGGTGCAGCCCCTTCCGGGCTCTGCGGTACCGGACGACGGCTTAGGGATGTCGGAAATTGATCCTAGAGGTCCCAAGGTAGCCGCCTTGCGAAGCTGAGGCTCCAGCCGAGGGCTCCAGGCCTCCGACCAGCCCAGCAGTGAACCGGGCTGCCCGACGCTTCAGGGCTGGGAGCAGGGAGCGTGGGTCGCCATGGCGACGCCGGCGGGGCTGGAGCGCTGGGTTCAGGACGAGCTGCACTCGGTGTTGGGGCTGAGCGAGCGGCACGTCGCCCAGTTCCTGATCGGTACTGCACAGCGCTGCACGTCGGCCGAGGAGTTCGTGCAGCGCCTACGAGACACTGATACTTTGGATCTCAGTGGGCCGGCCCGGGACTTCGCCCTGAGACTCTGGAACAAGGTGTCGGCAGGGTGGGGAGGGGTCCTGTGATTTGTCCCGATGAGGCTGGCCTAACGGTCCATCGAGGAGTTAAGAAAGCTCAGTTCACAAGCACTTATTCTTTGTCCGTTGTCGCCTAGGTACTGTGCTAGCTGCTGGACGCCCAGCTCAGTGGAGAAGATTGAGGAGGGCTTAGGTGTGTCGGGTTAAACGCAATAGAACGGTGTTTTTCGAACTCTTAACATGCATCCAGGGCCCTTGTTAAAATGCAGATTGCGATTCAGTAGGGATCTTAGTTTCTGCATTTCTTTCTTTTTCTTTCTTTCTTTCCTTTTTTTTTTTTTTTTTTTTGAGAGACAGCCTCGCTTGCCCTGTCGCCCAGGCTGGAGTGCGGTCGTAAGATCACGGCTCACTACAGCGTCGATCTCCCTGGCTGAAGCGACCCTCCCATCTCATCTTCCCCAGTAGCTGGGACGACGGGCATGCGCCACCACCCCCGGCTAATATCTTTTATTTTTATTTTTATTTTTAGAGACGAGGCCTTGGTGTGTTGCGCAGGCTGGTCTCTAACTCCTCAGCTCAAGCAGTCCTCCTCTCTCAGCCCCGCAAAGTGCTGGGATTACAGGCGTGAGCCACCTTGCCCGGCCCCCCTCAGCTTCTGAACTTCCTTCCAGCCGTTTAATTAACAGAGGAGGCCCGGTGCAGTGGCTCACACCTGTAATCCCAGCACCCCAGAAGGCTGAGGCAGGAGGATCACTTGAGCCCAGGAGTTCGAGACCAGCCTGGGCAACATAGTGAACCCTCCCTACAAAAAATTTAAAAATTAATTGGGCGTTGTAGTGTGCACCTATGTTTCCAGCTACTTAGGAGCCTGAGGTGGGAGGATCACTTGAGCCCAAGAGGGACAGAGTGAAACCCTGTCTGTAAAAAAAGCCGAAAAGCTTGCCGGGCGCGGTGGCTCAAGCCTGTAATCCCAGCACTTTGGGAGGCCGAGTCGGGCGGATCACGAGGTCAGGAGATCGAGACCATCCTGGCTAACCCGGTGAAACCCCGTCTCTACTAAAAAATACAAAAAAACTAGCCGGGCGAGGTGGCGGGCGCCTGTAGTCCCAGCTACTCGGGAGGCTGAGGCAGGAGAATGGCGTAAACCCGGGAGGCAGAGCTTGCAGTGAGCTGAGATCCGGCCACTGCACTCCAGCCTGGGCGACAGAGCGAGACTCCGTCTCAAAAAAAAAAAAAAAAAAAAAGCCGAAAAGCTGTGGGCCCCATTCAGGATGATAAACATGGGGTGAAGCCATGAGGAAGAAAGAATGAAGGCTGATTAGCTGGTTTAAAACTAAGTAATTGTGCCCGGGTGCGGTGGCTCACGCCTGTAATCCCAGCACTTTGGGAGGCCCAGGCAACTGGATCATGAGGTCAGGAGTTTGAGACCAACCTGGCCAACATGGTGAAACCTCATCTCTACTAAAAATACAGAAATTAGTCGGGCGTGGTGGCAGGCGCCTGTAATCCCAGCTACTTGGGAGGCTGAGGCAGGAGAATTGCTTGAACCTAGGAGGTGGAGGTTGAAGTGAGCCGAGATCACGCCATTGCACTCCAGCTCCGGGTGACAGACCAAGACTCCATCTCCGTGGGCGGGGGGAGACTAAGTAATTGTTTAAATTAGGAACAGAGCTAGAGCTAAGTGGGAGGGCAGAGATCAGGAGTTGCTCAGACCTCCTTATCTTCCCCTCTACTGACAGGTACCACGAAAGGCAGTGGTAGAAAAGCCAGCGCGGGCAGCAGAGCGAGAGGCCCGAGCCCTGCTGGAGAAGAACCGATCTTATAGGTTGTTGGAAGACAGTGAAGAGAGCAGTGAGGAGACTGTGAGTAGGGCTGGAAGCAGCCTCCAGAAGAAACGTAAAAAGCGGAAACACCTCAGGAAGAAGCCTGAGGAAGAGGAGGAAGAAGAGGAGGAAGAGGCTTCTGAGAAAGGGAAGAAGAAAACAGGGTAAGTCAGAAGCAGGGCGAGAGAGGATGGGGCAGGCTGAAGCGTGCTTGATGCCCTTATTTAATCCCCTGGATGGGCTGCAGGGGGAGTAAACAGCAGACAGAGAAGCCAGAGTCAGAAGATGAGTGGGAACGGACAGAGCGTGAGCGCCTTCAGGACCTGGAGGAGCGTGATGCCTTTGCTGAGAGGGTTCGACAGCGGGACAAGGATCGGACTCGAAATGTCCTGGAGCGGTCAGACAAGAAGGTGAACAGGAGCAGCACGTTCTGTAAATCCCCAAGATCCCAGGGTGAAATGTGAGGTTGGCTGTGATTGCAGAGATGGTGATCTCTGGGAAGACAAGGGGCTTTCTCTAGTGAGATGTTCACCTCTGTGGGGAGAGATGAGGTGAGAGAAGCCCTGTGCATCCTGTGGCTAAGGCAACTCTCTACTGTATCTGCAATCGTACAGTTTCCTCACTGAGAGGGGACATTTTTTGTGTTAGGGTACATCTGAATGATCCTTGTGATTCTAGAGAGGAGCAGCTGTCAGTGTGGGGGCTCTTTGGCCTCACACCCCTCCATTCTTGTTTTTTTTTTTTTTCTAGGCTTATGAAGAAGCTCAGAAGCGCCTCAAGATGGCCGAGGAAGACCGGAAGGCCATGGTGAGTCCCAGGGCCCAGGGAGCCAAGATCAGAAGACAAAAGGGAAGACCTTCTGATAGAGTGGTTATGTATAGGGAGAGAGAATACAGAGGAAGCACGGTGTGGATGCTGATGGAGTGGTCAGGTCTCTAGAGGAGGGGCTTGGTTGTCAGGAGCCAGCTGAGGACAGACTTATGTTGTCGAGGGAAGGAGCCCTCTTAAGTTGTAGGGGGAAGGAGGCTACCCATAAGTCCTTGACTCTTAACTTTAGGATCAAACATACTCTATTAGTGAATGAAGTCATGAGCTTTCCCTATTCCTGAGTCCTAATGAGATGTGAGGCAGCTGGAATGTTGTCAAGAAGGTTGCTGGAGGACAGGGGCAGGGCAGCAGTCCCACTGTACAGGAATATGCTAACCATTCAGCTTAGGTACACCATCTCCAAATACCTTCCCACCACCTAATTCTTGCACCCCTTATATGGCTTTGTGATCTCCCTGTGTCTTCTCACTGGACAGGGGCAGAGCCCTCATAATTCATAAACTGGACTTTTTATGGTATGAAACTAGGTAGGGTAAGCTGTTTTCCAAAGGCCTGGTCTTGTCAAGTAAAGTCACACTTAGATTCCCCAATAGAATTTTGAGACACTTCGAGCTCCTTTTTTTTTCTTACCTTTTTTCTTTTTTTTGAAATGGAGAGGGGCACACGCTGTCCTGTCGCCCAGGATGGAGTGCAATGACGCGATCTCGGCTCACTGCAACCTCTGCCTCCCAGGTAGCTGGGATTACAGGAGCACACCACCACACCTGGCTAATTTTTTTTATCTTTAGTAGAGACGAGGTTTCACCATGTTGGTCAGGGTGGTCTCGAACCCCTGACCTTGTGATCCACCCACCTTGGCCTCCCAAAGAGCTGGAATTATAAGCGTGAGCCACCGTGCCCTGCCTTCTTTTTATTTGTTTTATTTTTAATTTTTATTTATTTATTTATTTTTGAGGTGGAGTCTCACTCTGTTGCCAGGCTGGAGTGTGGTGGCGTGATCTCAGCTCACTGTAACCTCTGCCTCCCTGGTGGAGGAATCAAGTGATTCTCCTGCCTCAGCCTCCCGAGTAGCTGGGACTACAGACCCGCACCACCACACTCGGCTAATTTTTTGTATTTTTAGTAGAGAGGGGGTTTCATCATGTTGGCCAGGATGGTGTTGATCTCTTGACCTTGTGATCTGCCCGCCTTGGCCTTCCAAAGTGTTGGGATTACAGGCCTGAGCCACCACGCCTGGCCCTTTTTACTTTTTAAATTTTATTTATTTATTTATTTATTTTTATTTATTTTTTTGAGACGGAGTCTCTCTCTGTCCCCAAGGCTGGAGTGCAGTAGTGTGATCTTGGCTCGCTACAAGCTCTGCCTCCCGGGTTCATGCCAATCTCCTGCCTCAGCCTCCCGAGTAGCTGGGACTACAGGCGCCCGCCACCACGCCTGGCTAATGTGTTTTGTGTTTTTTTAGTAGAGACAGGATTTCACCGTGTTAGCCAGGATGATCTTGATCTCCTGACCTTGTGATCCGACCACCTCGGCCTCCCAAAGTGCTAGGATTACAGTCGTGAGCCACCACGCCCAGCTTTTTATTTATTTATTTTTTTGAGACAGAGTTTTGCACTTGTTGCCCAGGCTGGAGTACAATGGCATGATCTTGGCTCACTGCAACCTCTGCCTCCCAGGTTCAAGCGATTCTCCTGCCTCAGCTTCCAGAGTAGCTGGGATTATAGGCATGAGCTATCTCGCCTGGCTAATTCTGTAGAGACAGGGTTTCTCCATGTCGGTCAGGCTGGTCTTGAACTCCTGACTTCAGGTGATCCACCTGCCTCAGCTTCCCAAAGTGCTAGGATTACAGGTGTGAGCCACCGTGTGCCTGGCCTACTCTTGAAGGTCTCTCCTGACCAATTTATCTCATATCTCTTCCTGAAATTGACTGTGGTTAGGCTTCTGAGACATCTCAGTGCAGTTGTAGTGGTGGTGGTGGTACTGTTTTGGCCTGAATTTAATTTTTCTTCTTTTTTTCTTTCTTTTTTTTTTCTTGAGACGGAGTCTCGTTCTGTTGCCCTGGCTGGAGTGCAGTGGCATGATCTCGGCTCACTGCAACCTCTGCCTCCCGGGTTCAAGTGATTCTCCTGCCTCAACCTCCCGAGTAGCTGGGACTACAGACATGCACCAGCATGCCCGGCTTACTTTTGTATGTTTAGTAGAGACGCGGTTTCGCCATGTTGGCCAGTCTGATCTCAAACTCCTGACCTTAGGTGATCCATCCCCCTCGGCCTCCCAAAGTGTTAGGATTACAGGCATGAGCCACTGTGCCCAGCTGTAATTTTTCTTTTTCAATTACAAAAATATTTAAGCACATAGGGAAGTTGAAAGAATAGAAAAAAGAACACTCATATACACTATTCAGTTTGAAAAATGGTTAATACTGTGGGCAATATTTGCATTGTCTTTGTAAATGTGGTATGTTCTTTTCAGATCATTTAAGAGTCTTAGACATCATAGCATTTTATCTCTAAGTACATCAGTATGTACCTGCTAAGGATAAAGACATTGTCCTCTAAAATCAGAATGCTCTTGTCACAGTCAGGAAGTTAAACAGCAATTCTTACGTATCAACTAAGATCTCTGTACAATCAAAGATTCCCTCATTACCCCCAAAATAACTTTAATGACTGCTTTTTCCTAACAATGCAGTCAAGGTTCATGCATTGCATTTGGTTATTAGATTTTAAGTTTGTTTCTCTCTCTCTCTGTCTCACCTTGCAGTGTCCTACATTCTGGATTTGTCTGATCCTTATCTTATGGTGTTAAGTACTTCTCTGCCCTGTGCTTTCTTTAAAGCGGCAATTGGGTCTAAAGCTTGTCTACACTCAGATTAAACAGTTGTGGCAGGAACACTTCTTGGGCAGTGATGTGCACTTCATATTATGTCATATCACGGGGACATGCTATCCAGTTGTGTATCTATTAGTATTGATATCCTTTCTACCAATAGCCTTTCATCGAATGCTTTTAGCAGCCACTGGTAATCCTTTCCTGAACATGTTATTTTGTTGGGGATTGCAAAATGGTGATTTTTTGATTCTGTCATTCCTGTTACATGTATTGGCTAGAATTTGTCTATAAAGAAGAGCTTTTCCTTAACAACTAGGAACAAGCTACAGTTCCTTCTTAAAAACCAGGGTAAATGTTTGTTTCCTTTTAAATACCAACTTTTAGAGTAAGGAGTTTGGTGTAACAGTCATTTCACTGGAGACAGATTTTTTTTCCCTTGTTTTTTGTTTGTGTGTGTCATGTTGGATCCAAGAATTTTTATTTTTCAGTATTTTATAATCTCACATCATTATTCTTTTTAGTGCTCAAATTGCTCTGATTTTTTACCCATATTAAAAAAAAATCTATCTTCCTCTTCCATTGAAGGAATATTTGACTGTGGTACTTAGATTAGGTCGTGATCATAAACTGCATTTTAAGTCTTTACAGAACAAACAAGAAAAGCCAAGCAACTAAGTAGAACCAGGCCCCTTAAGGGTAAAACACTAGAGGGCTTTTTTTTTTAACATGGAGTTTTGTTCTTGTCGCTCAGGCTGGAGCGCAGTGGCGTGATCTAAGCTTACTGCAACCTCCGCCTCCCGGGTTCAAGCAATTCTCCTGCCTCTGCCTCCCAAGTAGCTGGGATTACAGGTGCCCACCACCGTGCCCGGCTAATTTTTGTATTTTTAGTAGAGACGGGGGTTTCACCATGTTGGCCATGCTGGTCTCGAACTCCTGACTTCAGGGGATCCACCCGCCTCAGCCTTTCAAAGTGCTGGGATTGCAGGTGTGAGCCACTGCGCCCGCCCGACCACCAGAGGGGCTTTGACCTTGCAGTAGAGGAAGTTGGGATCACAGGGAAGATGATGTTGTCATAGTGGGAGGACTCCTGGCAGGAAAGGGCCTTACAGATATTGCCAGTTTTCTGCTGTCATCCATAATGTGTGCTGAAAAGTTTGTATCAAAGGTAAATGTGTAGAAACTAAGTGACACATAGCATGGTGAAGAGAGGTTAGTACCAGAGAGCCAAACATCCCTGATTACATTTGCCTTACAGAAACACTCTGATGCTGTAGTCCTACCTTTTTATAATCAGTTTTTCTCTCTTCCTCAAACTATAGTCATACAGTTTAAGACCAAGGAACATCTAACTGGGGCTGAAGATTGCCTCCTGTTGGCACCCCCACTGGTTTCTATCTTTGTCTAAATTGTTTTTGGTTGAGTCCTGTGCTTCTAAATACTGGATTAGCCTTTTATTTTCCCCCTTTCCACTAATTTGAATAAAATGGCAAGAGTAAAATAAAGCTATGCAGACATCTCCCTGATGTATCTGTTTTAACAAAGGTGATAATGCTGCCCAGGGGACTTTCCAGCTGGATTCTGCTGCAGGAAGATAGGGTGTGGCGTCAGTATGTAGCATCCAAAGAGGCCCAGATTTGAGTATGTCATTGTTTTGGTTGTGCATTGCAGAGGGAAGGTGGAGGGTGCATCCTTAGGTTCTCATGGCCGCCTGTCAGGGAATTTTTCCTTTTTAGGGATTGGTAGAGAAAGGGGTTGCTGCTCCAGCAAGATAAGGATTCGACTGTCCTTTCCCAACTCAGGTCCCTGAGCTGCGGAAGAAATCTCGCCGAGAGTACCTGGCTAAGCGGGAGCGAGAGAAGCTTGAGGACCTGGAGGCGGAGCTGGCTGATGAGGAGTTCCTTTTTGGGGATGTCGAGCTGAGCCGGCATGAGCGGCAGGAGCTCAAATATAAGCGGCGAGTGCGGGATCTCGCCCGGGAGTACCGGGCAGCTGGGGAGCAGGAGAAGCTGGAGGCCACCAATCGCTACCACATGCCCAAGGAAACCCGAGGACAGGTGAGGCGAAGCGGCATCTGCTTCAGCCTTGGTCCCTAAGACAAATTGCAGGGAAGGCTTCAGGGGACTGGGCAACCCCTGGGTCAGCCCCTTTCTTGCCTTGCCTTTCCTAGTGGGCAGTGGGTGGGGGTAGTTATGGGAGGAGGGGGGTGGGCAGAGAGGACATCCTCTGTTTTCGAGTCTTCACATATCCCCGCTCTCTGTAGCCAGCCCGAGCTGTGGATCTAGTGGAGGAGGAATCAGGAGCCCCTGGGGAAGAGCAGCGGCGCTGGGAAGAGGCGCGGCTTGGGGCAGCATCCCTGAAGTTTGGGGCCCGAGATGCTGCCTCTCAGGAGCCCAAGTATCAGCTGGTGCTGGAGGAGGAGGAGACCATTGAGTTTGTCCGGGCCACTCAGCTCCAGGGTGATGAGGTAAGAGGAGAGCTGGGAGATATTCTGAGAAGGACCCGAAGCGAGCTATTTAGCTCACATCTCCTCCTCTTTCCTTAGGAGCCATCAGCTCCACCCACCTCAACTCAGGCCCAGCAGAAAGAGTCCATCCAGGCTGTCCGCCGCAGCCTCCCGGTGTTCCCATTTCGAGAGGAGCTCCTGGCTGCTATTGCAAATCACCAAGTCCTCATCATTGAAGGCGAGACAGGCTCAGGGAAGACCACCCAGATCCCGCAGTATCTCTTTGAGGAGGTACAGTCATCTCACCCTTCAGCTTGCCAGGGCACCTGGCATCAATGTCCTCATTCCTATCAGTGCTCCTTTTACATTGCATTTTTAGTAGTCACTTACCCATCTTTTCCACTAAATTGTGAAATTCTTGAGAATAAAGACCATACCCTTTTCACATTTCTGTTCTCACTTCCTACATTCATTTCATTCAGGTTAGAAGGACGGGTAGGTGGATAGGTGGAGTGGGACATGTGTGTAAATGTGGACCTCCCTGTACTCCAGCCTGGCCAAAAAACAAGAAGTTAAAGGACTATTTTCTTGTCTTTTTGATCGTTTTTTTTTTTTTTTTGGAGATGGGAGTCTTGCTGTGTCACCCAGGCTGGAGTGCAGTGGCACGATCTCGGCTCACTGCAACCTCTTACTCCTGGGTTCAAGCAATTCTCCTGCCTCAGTCTTCAAAGTAGCTGGAATTACAGGCATGTGCCACCACACCTGGCTTATTTTTTAGTAGAGATGGGATTTCACCATGTTGGCCAGGCTGGTCTCGAACTCCTGACCTCAAGTGATCCAGTCGCCTCAACCTCCCAAAGTGCTGGGATTACAGGCATGAGCCACTGTGCCTGGCCCCGGCCCTATTTTGGAGGCTCTTGCTCTGATGCCCAAGCTGGAGTGATGTGGCACCATCATGACTTACTGCAAGCTGGAACTCCTGGGCTCAAGAGATCCTCCCACCTCAGCCTCCTGAGTATCTGGGAGGTGCACACCACCATGCCCATATTAAAAATTTTTTGTTTTTTTGAGGTGGAGTCTCGCTCTGTCGCCAGCCTGGAATGCAGTGGTGCGATCTTGACTCACTGCAACCTCCACTTCCTAGGTTCAAGTGATTCTCCTGCCTCAGTCTCCCGAGTAGCTGGGACTACAGGTGCATACCACTACACCCAGCTAATTTTTATATTTTTAGTAGAGATGGGGTTTCACCATGTTGGCCAGGATGGTCTCAGTCTCCTGACCTCATGATCTGCCCACCTTGGCCTCCCAAAGTGCTAGAATTACAGGTGTTAGCCACTACACCTGGCCTGAAATTTGTTTTGTTTTGTTTTGTTTTTTGTTGTTGTTGAGACAGACTCTTGCCCTTTTGTCTAGGCTGGAGTGTGGTGGCATGATCTTGGCTTACTGCAACCTCTGCCTCCCAGGTTCAAGCGATTCTCCTGCCTTAGCCTCCCAAGTAGCTGGAATTACAGCCATGCACCACCATGCCCGGCTACTTTTTTGTATTTTTAGTAAAGACAGGGTTTCACCATTTTGGCCAGGCTTGTCTCAAACTCCCAACCCCGGGAGATCCGCCTGGCTCGGCCTTCCAAAGTGCTGGGATTGCAGGCGTGAGCCACTGGGCCTGGCCAAAGTTTTTAATTTTTAATTTTTTTGTCATACTACGTTGCCCAGGCTGGTCTCGAACTCCAGAGCTCAGGCAATCCTCCCACCTCAGCCTCCCAAAGTACTAGGATTATAGGCGTGAGCCACCGTGCCCAGCCTTCCTGCTTTTTACCTTAGCTGACTCTGCCTCAGCTAATCTGTTCTTTTCCAGCTCAAGTCTAGCAGAGCCGTGAACTTAATTACCCAGAGCTAGGTGAGGACCCCCTTTGAGGGCCCTAGGTCTGTCATCCTATCTATTTGCCCTTCTTTTCTGGTTTTCAGCATCTGTCTTTTCCTCCTTTTCTCCTATCTGGCTTTTACAACTTCTTTCTCTGAATTGTACCTGGTCCCAGGGGGCATATTTAGCAAAGGGTAAACCTCTTCTTTCTTCCTTGTCATTCAGGGTTATACAAAGAAGGGTATGAAGATTGCCTGCACCCAACCCCGGAGAGTGGCCGCCATGAGTGTAGCCGCCCGAGTGGCCCGGGAGATGGGTGTGAAGCTTGGGAATGAGGTGAGATTTCTAGGGAACTGGGGGTAGAGACTGGGGTCTGTGACTCAGTCTACACTGCCCTCAGGTCCCTACAGCAGAAGTCTTGGTGCTGCCCCACTTCACCTTTCCCCAAGTTCCTTTCAGGGCACACCATCCAACACTTGGTTGCTAATGGTTTCCCTTGACCAGGTTGGCTACAGCATCCGCTTTGAGGACTGCACATCAGAGCGAACTGTCCTCCGCTACATGACAGATGGGATGCTTCTCCGGGAGTTCCTCTCTGAGCCTGACCTTGCGAGTTACAGGTACATACAGGGCCCTCATCTCCCATGAGAGAGCTGCCCACACTCTCTTCCCCCTGTGCTGCCGCCTCCCTCCCACTCAGTTCTCTCCTGGATCTCTAACCTCTGGCTTTTCTCTCATTTCTTGCCACCCAGCCAATTCAGCCATTGTCTTCTGATTAATCCACCAGTTCTTATATCGTTATGGTTCAAACGGTCCTTGAACTGACCTCCAGGAACCACGGAGATGGGGCTGGAGGATAGAAGAGATTGTAGAGAAAGCCTCTTCTTCTTTCCCCATTCATCTCCAGGGTTTAGAAAACAACCAGGATAGCATAGCATTGCTGCGGAGGCTTGAAATGCCATGTGAAGACCATTTGAAAACACTTGGAATGCTCAGCTTAGAGGGAGAAACAGGAGAGGCATCCTGGTTCCCTCTAAATATGTGAAGGCTGTTACATGGAAAGAAGGATGAGACTTGGTTTATGTAACCCTACAGGATATAGCTAGGAGCCATGGGGAGGTTACAGGGAGACAGATTCCAACTCAATACCGATGGCTGAATAACCCTCAGAGTGTTGGAGATTGCAGGGCCTGTCAGAGTGGTTGGACTCTGGATCTTGGCCCTCCACACAAGTCTTGGGTAGCTTGGTCTGTGAATAATGAGCTCTTAGTGCTGGAAATGGCCAAGCAGAGGTTGGTTGAACATGTGTTGAGGGGGAAAAGGGATTCACGAATGTGCTGGGGTTGGGGTCAGGCCAGCTGAACAATATGTGCCCTTTTGACTCTTCAGAGGCTGTGAATTTCTGGCCCTGGAAGATCACAGTGGAGTGATTGGACAGATAGGATTTTATCCTTCATATCCCTTGCAAAAAATCTCTGAGAACCCATGGAGAGCCAGCCAGTGCAAGAGGGCCTGATGCAGATATTTTTGCCCATCGAGCCAGCCTGCTTTGTGGAATGACTGGGGGCTTCACCATCACAGTTAGGGTTAGGGACAAAGAGTTGAGGTCAGAGAGGTGGGTAGGGGAAGATGAGGATGAGTTCCTGAGACTTGGCTGCCACCCAGAAAAGCCAAAAAATAAAGCAAAGAGAAAGAAGGTGTTATGCACATAACTGAGTTAGGAGGAAACCAGGGAGCATGCAGAGTCCTCTGAGAGTTGGGGTAGAAAGGCTTAACTTGCTCCTCTCTGCAAAAGAAGAATCCTTCTTAGCAGGTCTCCCTCTGTCACCCAGACTGGAGTGCAGTGGTGCAAGCTCAGCTTACTGCAAGCTCCGCCTCCCAGGTTCATGCCATTCTCCTGCCTCAGCCTCCCGAGTAGCTGGAACTACAGGCGCCCGCCACCACACTCGGCTAATTTTTTTTTTTTTTTTTTTAAGTAGAGACGGGGTTTCACCGTGTTGGCCAGGATGGTCTCAATATCCTGACCTCGTGATCCACCCTTCTCGGCCTCCCGAAGTGCTGGGATTACAGGCGTGAACCACCGCACCTGGCCTCTTTTTATATAGAGTGTCGCTCTGTCACCCCGGCTGGAGTGCAGTGGCTCAATCTTGGCTCACTGCAACCTCTGCCTCCCGGGTTCAAGCGATTCTCCTGCCTCAGCCACCTGAGTAGCTGGGACTACAGGTGTGCGCCACCACACCTGGCTAATTTTTTTTGTATTTTTAGAAGAGACAGGGTTTCGCCATATTGGCCAGGCTGATCTCAAACTCCTGACCTCGTGATCTGCCTGCCTTGGCCTCCCAAAGTGCTGGGATTACAGGTGTGAGCCACCGCACCCAGCCTAAAGCATATCCTTCAACTTTTTCTAGTAAGAGAAGCTACTGAGTCTAAGCAGACTCTTGACTGAACTAGACAGTATGTCTAACTTGTCCTGGCCTCAATGCAGCCTCTACATCTTGGCTTCTATTGTCTGCTGAGGCTGGGATAGGTTGCAGATCATGGGTCCCTGGCCGCCTCTGACTTTCTGTTGGTCTTACATAACTGGGATGGCTGAGTTCTCCTTAGAGCCCCCTCCGTCAACAGTCATTCTTGAGCTCTTTGTGTCCATCACTCCCCTCTCGTCCAGGGAACCCTGGTGTCTGATACTGCATTGCCCAGCGCTCCTCCCTCATTGCTGCCCTATTCCCTCCCCAGTGTGGTGATGGTGGATGAGGCTCACGAACGGACCCTACACACAGACATTCTCTTTGGATTGATCAAGGATGTTGCTCGCTTCCGACCTGAGCTCAAGGTCCTGGTGGCTTCAGCCACACTGGACACTGCCCGTTTCTCCACCTTCTTTGATGACGCCCCTGTGTTTCGAATCCCCGGACGCAGGTTTCCTGTGGACATCTTCTACACCAAGGTGCTACCTCAGGGAGGATGGGCTTAAGTCTGTGGCAGAAAAGCTGAGGCCTTTGGAGACAGTTATCCCAAGGAGGGAAAGATGGAGTGGAAGGTCCAAAGGGGAACTAGGATAAAGTATATGTTGAACTGGGAGGAGAGGAAAGGTTTGCCTAAGCAGGTGGCCCTCCTGTGACCCCATCTCTTTCTGCTCTCCAGGCTCCAGAGGCTGACTACTTGGAAGCTTGTGTTGTATCTGTGTTGCAGATCCACGTGACCCAGCCCCCTGGGGATATCCTGGTGTTCCTGACAGGACAGGTGCCTGACATGGTTGGGAGAGGGGAGGATGTATCCCAGGGGAAGACGGGGCCGGCATGTTGGCCTTCTGTGACTCTGGGATCCCTGCTGCTCTCCCCACCCTCTATCCAGGAGGAGATTGAGGCTGCCTGTGAGATGCTCCAGGATCGCTGCCGCCGCCTGGGCTCCAAAATCCGGGAGCTCCTGGTGCTGCCCATTTATGCCAACCTGCCCTCTGACATGCAGGCCCGTATCTTCCAGCCCACGCCACCTGGGGCACGAAAGGTCAGTTGGAGAAACCCACACTCTTCACCCCTGTGCTTCCCACAACTAGTAGTGAAAAAGCTGTGTGCCTGCCCCATGCAAGGTGAGCCCTGGGCACTGCTGCACACAGCTGAGGAGCAGTCAGTCCTTTGTCCCTGGGACTGAAGGGAGGAGAAATATGGTGTGAACCAAGAGAGAGCCAAATATGTGATCTGGAAAGTAAGCACAGTAGATTCAGTGGAGAAGGGAAGTCCTTGATGTGCCAGGAGGTGGGATTTGATATGGACCTTTAAGAGAAATGGCTGAGGTCGGCCAGGTGCAGTGGCTCACACCTATAATCCCAGCACTTTGGGAGGCCGAGGTGGGCAGATCACAAGGTCAGGAGATCAAGACCATCCTGGCTAACATGGTGAAACCCTGTCTCTACTAAAAAAATTTTTCAAAAATTAGCTGGGCATTGTGGCAGTCGCCTGTAGTCTCAGTTACTCGGGAGGCTGAGGCGGGAGAATGGCATGAACCCAGGAGGCGGAGCTTGCAGTGAGCTGAGATCGTGTCACTGCACTCCAGCCTGGGCGACAGAGTGAGACTCCATCTCAAAAAAGAAGAGAAAAGGCTGAGGTCAGGCATGGTGGCTCACGCCTGTAGTCCCAGGACTTTCGGAGGCCGAGGTGGGCGGATCACTTGAGGTCAGTAGTTCAAAACCGGGTTTGCTAACATGGTGAAACCCTGCCTCTTCTGAATATACAAAAATCAGCTGGGGGCCAGGCGCGGTGGCTCAAGCCTGTAATCCCAGCACTTTGGGAGGCCGAGACGGGTGGATCACGAGGTCAGGAGATCGAGACCATCCTGGCTAACACGGTGAAACCCCGTCTCTACTAAAAAAATACAAAAAACTAGCCAGGCGAGGTGGCGGGCGCCTGTAGTCCCAGCTACTCGGGAGGCTGAGGCAGGAGAATGGCGTGAACCCGGGAGGCGGAGCTTGCAGTGAGCTGAGATCTGGCCACTGCGCTCCAGCCTGGGCGACAGAGCGAGACTCTGTCTCAAAAAAAAAAAAAAAAAAAAATCTGCTGGGCGTGATGGCGTGCGCCTATAATCCCAGCTGTTCAGGAGACTGAGTCATGAGAATCGCTTGAACCCGGGAGGAGGAGGTTGCAGTGAGCTGAGATTGCCCTACTGCACTCCAGCCTGGTGACTGTGCGAGACTCCGTCTCAAAAAAGAAAAATGGCTGAGAAGTTATCAGAGGAAGGCCCAAAGTATGTTTGAGGTCAGTGTGAGCTAATAGGCTTAGTGGGAGGTTCATATGGTGAAGGAGTAGGAGACAAGGCTAGAAACAATTTGGGGCTAAGATTAGGGAGAGCCTTTGATGACAGGAGAGTTTGGACTTTATTTATTTTTCTTTTTTGAGACAGAGTCTCGCTCTGTCACCTAGGCTGAAGTGCAGTGGCAAGATATCGGCTCACTGCAGCCTCTGCCTCCCAGGCTCAAGTGATTCTTGTGCCTCAGCCTCCCAAGTAGCTGGGATTACAGGTGTGTACCACCACACCAAGCTAAATTTTTTTTTTTTTTTTTTTTTTTGAGATGGAGTCTCACTCTTGCCCAGGCTGGAGTGCAGTGGCGCCAACTCTGCTCACTGCAACCTCTGCCTCACAGGTTCAAGCGATTCTCCTGCCTCAGCCCCCCTAGCAGCTGGGATTATAGGCGCCCTCCACCACGCCCAGCTGATTTTTTGTATTTTTAGTAGAGATGAGGTTTCGCTATTTTGGCCAGATTGGTCTTGAATGCCTGACCTCAGGTGATCCACCCACCTTGGCCTCCCAAAGTGCTGGGATTATAGGCATGAGCCACCGTGCCCGGCCAACACCCAGCTAATTTTTAGTAGAGACGGGGTTTTGCCATGTTGGCCAGGCTGGTCTTGAACTCCTGGCCTCAAGTGATCCACCTGCCTTGGCCTCCCAAAGTGCTGGGTTACAGGCATGAGCCACTGTGCCCGGCGAAGTTTGGACTTTAGACAGCTGAGTAGCAATCAAAGGATTTTGAGCAGAGATTTAACTTTCATTCAACAAATATTTAATGAGTTCCTTCTGTGTGTCAGGTACACAGGGGTTGATGATACAGTGATGAACAAAACAAGTCCCTAGCCTAACAAACTTGCACTTGTGGTCTATTGGGGAAACAGTGGATGCATAAATACATAATGTCAATTTGTGGCCAGTGCTATGAAGAGATACAAGGTAGCACAGCAGGATGGAACTTGACTCTGAGGGGTGGGAGTGAGGACTGGCATGAAGGTATTTTCCTTGAGGTGTAGTGAGGGCCTCTTCAGTAAGGGGAAAGTGGAACAGAGACCCAAACCAGGTGAGGGAGGGAGCCAGGCTGATACCTGTGAGAAGAGTGTGCCAGACAGAGGGAACAGCTGATGCAAATAATCCAGTGAGGAGTGCACTTACGTGGGCAGAGCAAAGCAGTGTGCGAGAGGAGTGAGGGAGGTGGTGGAGTGCTAGCAGATGAGGTCAGAAAGGCAGCTGGGGTAGGTGATCCAGGCTTTTAAGGGGCTTGGATTAAATTCTAGAGTAGGATAGGAAGCCACTGAAGGATGGGGAGTGATGTGACAGGTTTGTATTTTAAAAGGACTGTCCTGGATGCCATGTGACAGAGGGTAGGGGCAGAAGCAGGGAGACGTGTTAGGAGGCTCTTACAGGAAGTGTTGTGTGAAGATGAAAGCGGTGGTGGGGAAGATGGGGCAGGAACTTGAACACCCCCATTTCCCAACCCCCCCCCCCAAAAAAACCCTAAATCCTCTTCTCCATTTTCTTTCCTCCTATGGCCCTGCTATCTCCCAGCCCCCGCTTCCCTCTCCCCTGTCTTTTGGACTTGTTCCCTGCTCCTGACCTTGAATACTAATTCCTTCAGCTCCTGCCCCTTACTGCAATTGCTTCACTACTCCTAACTTTCCAAGATTACTTTTTCTGGGTAACTAGGTAGGTGGGGTCAGTGGGTGACCCCATATCCTCTCACTCAGGTGGTTGTGGCAACGAACATTGCTGAGACATCACTCACCATCGAGGGCATCATTTATGTGCTGGATCCAGGGTTCTGTAAGCAGAAGAGCTACAACCCCCGCACAGGCATGGAATCGCTCACTGTCACACCCTGCAGCAAGGTCAGCCTGGGAATGCATGGGGGTGGGGGAGGTGGAGTTGGCCCACAGAGAAGGTCCAACTCAGAAGCAGAGTGGGGGCTTCCTAGGGAGCGGGGATGAGCAGTTTGCATCCTTCCAGATTTCTTGTGTAAATACTGCCTTTTCTCTTTTCCCTGACCAAATTGTCAGCCAGCCTGCTCTCCTTTCTTTCCAGGCCTCAGCCAATCAGCGAGCTGGCAGGGCAGGTCGAGTGGCTGCAGGGAAGTGCTTCCGCCTGTATACTGCCTGGGCCTATCAGCACGAGCTTGAGGAAACCACAGTGCCTGAGATCCAGAGGACCAGCTTGGGCAATGTCGTGTTGCTGCTCAAGAGCTTAGGTGATTGGGCTACCTGAGAGAGGAGGGAGGGGCTGGAGTCACTGTCCTTTGAAGGGACTGTGTTCCATCTGTCACACCTCTCTCTAGGGATCCATGACCTAATGCACTTTGATTTCCTGGACGCTCCACCATATGAGACACTGCTGCTGGCTTTGGAGCAGCTGTATGCTCTGGGAGCCCTCAACCACCTTGGGGAGCTCACTACGGTGAGTTGGGGGGCAGCATGGCTTGGGGCAGCATGATAGGGGTCAGGATGGCTCCAGGGGCCCCTGTAGTAGTAGTGGGAAACCTGAGGGAGGACTGGGCTCAACTCTCTCTCTCCTCTCCCTAGTCTGGTCGAAAGATGGCAGAGCTGCCGGTGGACCCCATGCTGTCCAAAATGATCTTAGCCTCTGAGAAGTAAGCCCTCCCCTCCACCTGGTCCCCCAGCACACATACTGGCCAGGCCTCCTCTTGTCTCTGGGGTCCTCTTTGTCTTTTTCTCTTCATCATATTATCCTTTAACACATAATAAATTATTAGATAACTCTGATTGCCCTCTTTTGAGGCCAACAAGGGTAAGACACTTGATCCTATCCTTGATTCCACTGTGCCTGGCCCCTTGAGGAACTTACTCATTCCTAAGGTTTGAAACTAGAACATTTAATGTAGCTGTGGAGGGACGACCTTTAAATGCCATTCCTCTGCTGTCAGAGATCTTTTCCAAATGCACATAGTGAATGCACACTTTCTGCAGAAGCCTCAGAAGTCCCCAGTGTTTCCTGCTCCTGCCTCCATGGATGTCCCTCCTTTGTGACTGTGTTTCATCTATGGCCCCTACCTCCTTGACCCCCAGGCTGCTGCCAGAATCTATCTGCTGGCTGCTTTGTAGCCATTAGGCCAACCAGCCTTTTCCACATGAGGAAACATCCATCACACAGTGATCACTCCCCACTCCACCATATCTGTTCCTATGTGTCTTGCTTTGAACTCATGCTTTCCCCTTCCTGTCCCAGGTACAGCTGTTCAGAGGAGATCCTGACAGTGGCTGCCATGCTCTCTGTCAACAACTCCATCTTCTACCGACCAAAGGACAAGGTCGTCCATGCTGACAATGCCCGTGTCAACTTCTTTCTCCCTGGTGGTGACCACCTGGTTCTGCTAAACGTTTACACACAGGTCACTGGGCTTGGGTGAGTGGGAATGAGAGACACCAGGGGACTTTAGTCCTACTGTATACTTAACTGTCTCTCCTTTCTTTTTAATCCTTTTCCCAGTGGGCTGAGAGTGGTTACTCTTCCCAGTGGTGCTATGAGAACTTTGTACAGTTCAGATCAATGCGCCGAGCCCGGGATGTGCGAGAACAGCTGGAAGGGCTCTTGGAACGTGTGGAAGTTGGTCTCAGTTCCTGCCAGGGGGACTATATCCGTGTACGCAAGGTCAGCATTTCTTCAGCCTCCTGCTCTCCACCCCCAGTACCTTCCCAGGAGCAAGCTTCTCTAGGGGCATGCAGCCGTTCCTCCAGCCTGAGAGCATGCCCTCTTCCCCTTGTGTATGACGGTGTCCTCCCAGGGCCCTTTCTTCCCCAGACCACTGAAGGTTCATTCCTGGGAAGTTCTTCATGCATTCCTTACCTCTCTAGTTTTCCTGAAGCTGGAATTAAAAAGGTAGTGAGCTCTTAGGGTCCCCAGATGTCTGCCTTTTCCATTGATTTTCTTTCCTGCCTGCTCCTTAGGCCATCACTGCTGGTTACTTTTACCACACAGCACGGTTGACTCGGAGCGGCTACCGCACAGTAAAACAGCAGCAGACGGTCTTCATTCATCCCAACTCCTCCCTCTTTGAGCAACAGCCACGCTGGCTGCTCTACCACGAACTTGTCTTGACTACCAAAGAGTTCATGAGACAGGTGAGGACAACATCCTGTGCCCACACAGGTGGAGACTATGTAGAGAGATGGTATCCTGACAAGCTAAGAACCCAGGTTCAAGTTGCTGGGAGTGGTACAGAAAGAGGAAGGTAGGGTAAAATAGAAAGACATCCTTTTTTTTTGTTTTTGTTTTTGAGACTGAGTCTCGCTCTATTGCCTAGGCTGGAGTGCAGTGGCGCAATCTAGCCTCACTGCAACCTCTGCCTCCCGGGTTCAAGATACTCTCATGCCTCAGCCTTCCAAGTAGCTGAGATTACAGGTGCAAGCCTCAATGCCTGGCTAATTTTTGGTATTTTTAGTAGAGATGAGGTTTCACCATGTTGGCCAGGCTGGTCTTAAATGCGTGCCTCGGCCTCCCAAAGTGCAGGGATTACAGTTGTAAGCCACTGTGCCCAGCCCAAAGACATCCTTTCTAACAGGTGTCAGCATCTTCCAAGATCTGAGAACTAGACATTTATTCAATACATATTTGAATGGCTACTGTATAGGTGCTGGGGCTATAATGAACAAAGCAGAGTGTCTCTTGTCTCACAGAGTGTACCTTGTCTATGTTCTAGGCTTTTCTTTTTTTTTTTGAGACAAGAGTTACACACTCTAGTAGCCTACGCTGGAGTGCAGTGGCACAGTCTCAGCTCATGCAATCTCTGCCTTCCGGTTTCAAGCAATTCCCCTGCCTCAGCCTCCAGCTGGGTTACAGGTGCCCACCACCACGCCCAGCTAATTTTTGTATTTCTAGTAGAGACAGGGTTTCACCATGTTGGCCAGGTTGATCTCGAACTCCTGACCTCATGATCCGCCCGCCTCAGTCTCCCAAAGTGTTGGGATTACAGGCGTGAGTCACCACGCCCAGCATGTTGTTCTAGACTTTTCTTAGGAATAGCTTATTTGGTATCTTGAATAACATATAGAGGTGTATCTGCCCTTTGGATATATAATAATAGAGCCAGGCACCTTTACCCCTAGCCCTGCAGTCAAAGAGGAAAGATAACTTTTGACCACACGCATGAGGATCTAGGTTGGGGCTGGGCATAGTGGCTCATTCTTGTAAACCATCCTAGCACTTTGGGAGACCAAGGCAGGATCCCAGCACTTTGGGAGGCCAAGATCAGCCCAGGCAACATACTGAGACCCCATCTATACAAAAAATTAATGGGGCACTGTGATGTGTGCCTGTAGTCTCAGCTACTTGGGAGGCTGAGGCAGAAGGACTGCTTTGAGCCTGGGAGGTCGAGGCTGCAGTGAGCCATGATACGCCACTGCAGTCCAGCCTGGGCAACAGAGCAAGACCCTGTTTCAATTTAAGAAAAAAATAATAATACACAAAAGATCTATGTTGGAAAGAAGAGAACTCCATTGATCTTTTCTCTCCTCCTAGGTACTGGAGATTGAGAGCAGTTGGCTTCTGGAGGTGGCTCCCCATTATTATAAGGCCAAGGAGCTAGAAGATCCCCATGCTAAGAAAATGCCCAAAAAAATAGGCAAAACACGAGAAGAGCTAGGGTAAGAGAAGGACGTAAACAGAACCTGTGACACCAGCTCCTTTTCCTTCTATACATTATTTAATACCTATTAAATAAAATTATTTTTGGAATAAAGCTTGTGGGAATATTTGGGATCTAGAGAAAGTGATACATGAAATTCTATCTCATATAGTCAGTTAAACTTTATTATTTACAAGTTAAATTACAGAGCAGCTTTACACAGCATGAGATGGAAAGGAAGGCAGGAGAGAAAAGAGAGGAAGCTGGCTCCTGAGATTCTTGGCTGCCTCCACCTCCTTCTCTTGGGCTTAGCAGTCTTCAGTGCTGCCCCCACTCAAAGGTCAAGGATCAGGGCTTGGAACACAGGTTTAAGTCAGGTTCTGGCTCTGACAGCCCCAGGGCCACCAGGGCTCCCACTAGCAGCTTCTTCACAGGCGTTGGAGGTGAGTGTGAAGGCATCAACTGCAAGGAGAAAGGTTAATGCCAGTTGCGGGAGGCACACAGATGTTCTACCCTTCACCCTACCCAGCCCTACCTAGGACTCACTTTATCTAGACGATGGCGACAAATGAGGCCACTGGAATTCAGGTAGAAAGTGGAGTAGGCATCATAGGTCCTGGGGAATACAGGGAGGCTTACTGAGGGAGAAGGTGACTGGTCCCAAAGCTGAATTCAAGCATTTGTTTAAACGTGTAGTCTCTAAATTCTGCTACATATTAGATCACCTGGGCAACTTACAAACATCTCAGTGCTTAGGTTGTCCCGTCTCAATTAAATCAGTGTTTGGCATCAATATTTTTTAACGATCCTTGGGCATTTCTACCATGCAGCAGTTTGGGAACTGCTGTTAAAAACTTATATCCAATGTTTGTGGCTGAGCCTAACATTTTATTGCGATTCTACTCCCAGGCAGAAATTTACCAGGTTGTAAGGCTCAACATAAGAGACAGGACTTTTCATTTGTTCAGTACTTTTTTTTTTTTTTTTTGGTGAGACGGTTTCACTCTCACCCAGGCTGGAGTGCAGTAATGTGATCACGGCTCACTGCAACTTCCGCCTCCCGGGTTCAAGTAATTCTCCCATCTCAGCCTCCCAAGTACCTGGAACTACAGGTGCACACCACACACCTGGCTAATTTTTGTATTTTTTGGGTTTTACCATGTTGGCCAGGCAGTTCTCCAACTCCTTACCTCAAGTGATCCGCCTGCCTCGGCCTCCCAAAGTGCTAGCTAGCATTACAGGCGTGAGCCACCACACCCAGCCTGTTCAGTAAGTATTTGAGTACCTACCATATCCTAGGTACTGTATAGGAAGAAACTGAAGCTCAGATGTTTTTCTAATATACTGAGCCTCTGTTATTTTTTTTTTTTAACATTAACATAAACTAAACAAGATCCCTGTCCTTATACAGTCAAGTCAGGATAGGTCAAGGGTTGTCTGGGAGACTAGATCATCTGTAATCTCAGCACTTTGGGAGGCTAAGGCAGGCAGATCACCTGAGGTCAGGAGTTCGAGACCAGCCAGCCAACATGGTGATACCCCGTATCTACTAAAAATACAAAAATTAGCCAGGTGTGGTGGTGCGCCAGTAATCCTAGCTACCCAGGAGCCTAAGGCCGGAGAATCGCCGGAACCCGGGAGGTAGAGGCTGCAGTGAGCTGAGATCACGCCACTGCACTCCATCCTGGGTGACAGAGTGAGACTCCATTTCAAAAGACAAAAAAAGAGGGAACTGATTATAGTTTGGGTCCTTTCTCATTTCTCTCTTACCGGTAAAGCTCGTCTTTGTCACGCTTGTAGAACCGCAGAAAGAGCAAGTGGACAGGCAGCCCTACGAGCCGCCACCGTGCTTGCAGGGTCCAATTCTCAGGGTGGCGGGTCAGTTGTAGAACCTCCAAACGAAGCTGTGTAAAGTAATTCCAGGCCAGGAAACGGCAGAGGGTCAGTGAAAGAATGTACCATATCCGGCCCCTGTGAAGAAGGGATGGGAAATAAATCTCATGATGGCAGAATTAGAAAAACAAACTGGCTTCTGTCTAAGAAATGGGGAAGAGCCGTGAGAAGCAATCTAGGAACTTCTCTGGGAAGTGGAAAAGGTCTTGTGTATAGCTTTGGGTGCTTTTCCTCCCCAAGGCCCTACCTGTGCCCCAATTCTCACTTGGTACGTATGTTGAGGATCTCATTGATGAATTCCACATCCAAGGAATACAGACTGTAGTCGTGGGACTGAAGGAAGAGCTTGGGAAGCTAGGTGGAAGAAGATGGCATCAACCCAGTGGGAAAGAAAAGATAATCCTATTTTTCAGTTTTCTATTTTTTCTTTTTTTTTTTTGAGATGGAGTGTAGCTCTGTCACCCAGGCTGGAGTGCAGTGGTGTGATCTTGGCTCACTGCAACCTCTGCCTCCCAGGTTTAAGCGATTCTCCTCCCTTAGCCTCCCAAGTAGCTGGGATTACAGGCACCTGCCGTGCCCAGCTGCTAATTTTTGTATTTTCAGTAGAGATGGGGTTTCACTGTGTTGGCCAGGCTGGTCTTGAACTCCTGACCTCGTGATCTGCCTGCCTCGGCCTCCCAAAGTGCTAGGATTATAAGTGTGAGCCACTGTGCCAGGCCCAGTTTTCTATTTTTAAGGCCTCCTTACTCCTGTCTTGGAGTGAAAGATCTCATCCCATGATTAACCTCCCTTAACCCAAAATGAGGAACATTTTCTTTTTCTTTTTTTTCTTTTTTTTTTTGAGACAGAGTCTCACTCTGTTGCCCAGACTGGAGTACAATGGTGCTATCTCAGCTCACTGCATCTCCTGGGTTCAAGTGATTCTCCTGCCTCAGCCTCCTGAGTAGTTGGGATTACACGTGTCTGCCACCATGCCTGGCTGATTTTTGTATTCTTAGTAGAGATGTGGTTTCACCATGTTGGCCAGGCTGGTCTTGAACTCCTGACCTCAGATGATCCACCTGCCTCAGCCTCCAAAAGTGCTGGGATTACAGCACTTCGAGTTACCGTGCCTGGCTGGAACATCATTTTCTCAGGAAAACGTTTATAATACATTTCTATGCCTGCCTCATGGTTCCAAAAAAGAATCCAGTTGACTAACCCCCTACCTCCAAGGATTACTGACATCCCTTCCCACTGTAGATGACGGCCACTTTTGCACTGACTTACCTCTTGTCTCAGTCTCTCATACATGACAGACAGATGTTCCTCCATACTAGGATCTCCTGACGGGGTGGCAGGGGAAGGGTGGGCAGTTCCAGGGACTTGGAAAGGTATCCAAGCCCCAGGATAGGGGCAGGGAGGTCCCTCAAAAAGGCTTCTAAGCCCGTCCAGGCAGCCGCTATGCAACTCAGGTCCTGGTCCCTCCTCCCCCTTTCCTGGAGGGAGAACCACCCATGCTGAGCTGAGGGCCTGGATCTGAGGGAGAGGTAGTGGGGGAACCTGGGGAGGACGCTGGGTGGGAAGGCGCGGGGGCAGGGGAGACCAGAGTAGAGGAGAAGATGGGGAAGTGGTTGTCGTGGAGTGGGGCCAAAGGGGTGGGAATGGTAGAGTCCCTGGATAAAGCTGGTCCTAAGGAGACAGAACAAAAGGGAAAAAGATAAGAATCCACTTGCCTAACACCCCTTCATCCCTTGGATGCTCAACAGGCTTCCAATACCTATTCCTCCTGACAGAATGGATGGAATTACTATAGGAAAAAAGGGATGGATTCATCTCCATCTCTACTGAAAACAGGAGGAAACCATTTTATTATTTTGAGATGGAGTCTCGCTCTGTCGCCAGGCTGGAGTGCAGTGGCGCGATCTCAGCTCACTGCAACCTCTGTCTCCCGGGTTCAAGTGATTCTCCTGCCTCAGCCTCCCGAGTAGCTGGGACTACAGGCAAGCGCCACCACCCCCAGCTAGTTTTTGTATTTTTAGTAGAGATGGGGTTTCACCATGTTGACCAGGATGGTTTTCATCTCTCGACCTCGTGATCCACCGCGACTGGCCAGAATTCCTTGATTCCAACACTGGACCGGGCGCGGTGGCTCACACCTGTAATCCCAGCACTTTGGGAGGCCGAGGCGGGCAGATCACGAGGTCTAGGAGTTCGAGACCAGCCTGGCCAATATGGTGACACCCCCGTCTCTATTAAAAACACAAAAAAATTAGCCGGGTGTGGTGGCTTGTGCCTGTAGTCCCAGCTACTCGGGAGGCTGAGGCAGAAGAATCGCTTGAACCCAGGAGGCGGAGGTTTCAGTGAGCCGAGATGGTGCCACTGCACTTCAGCCTGGTTGACAGAGCGAGACTCCGTTTCAAAAAAAAAAGATTCCAAAACGGGGGGCAGTTTCACCTCTCTTATCTCAAGAATCATGTAATACATACTTGATGAGCGAACGAATAACAGGTTTTATTGTACTGTGGATTAAATGCTGTGGCCTGTACGTCTCCATGATTAAGTGTGCGAGGCAAATGTACAGAGAAAAAAGAATATCCAGCTGAAGCTAGGAATCTGAATTCTAGTTCTATCATGTACTTTAGGCATTCTCATTCCCTATGCCTCCGCTTCCTACAAATGTCCTATAAACCAGGACAATAAAACCTCACTGAGTTATGAGGCCTATATGAAATAATGAATGTAAACAAAACGTAGCGACCTAGAAAGCAGTACATAAATGGAAGCTATTATCATTTTGGGCCCCTTTAACGACAGACACAACCTCAGGAGACAGTTAAAGGCTGGCCTTCATTCTCCTGGGTTTACCGACGTTGAAACTGCAACGGGAGGTCACCCAAAGTCAGGCCTCACCCGAGTCCCTCCGCGCCCAAGGAACCACCCAGGGGACCGTCTCACTCCAGGGAAGGCGGGCGGCCCGCTCGGGTACCTCGGTCCCCAACGGTGTCCCAGAGGCGCCGTCTCTGCTGGGGGCGTGGCCATCTTGCCAGCCCCGGCGCAGGGGCCCGAAGCGGGTGGACACTGGCCGGCCTTCCTGCCAGGACCGCTCTCCGAGTGCAAGACGCGCGGGCTGCTGAGGGCGCCCTGCGGGTCTGGTCTGGGCCGAGGAACTCCGGGACGGCGCCGCGGCCGGGCTGCGAATCTCTCCGCCCCTGCCCTTCAAATCACCTCTAGGCACAGGTAACCGCGGAGAGTCGGGCGCAACGCAGACGCGCCCCGCTGCCTGGCCTTGACCCCGCCTGTCCGCCCTCAAACCTGGGAGGACCGAAGTCCTTACGCGCCAGGCCCGGCAGCGCCTCCCGCCCGCTCCCGCGACCCCTAGCCCGTCCACGCGCTGCAGAGCACAGGTGGGAAGGGGCGGCGGGTGTCTCTGCGCCTGCGCGGAACCCAGCGCGCGCTCCGCCCCACGCACCGGCTCTGAGGAGGGTCTCTCCCCGCCCCCTCTCCTCCCTCCCGCTTCTGCTCCGCTCTCACCTGGGGTCGAGCCTGGTAGGCGCGGAGGCAAGGGCCGAGACGCCGGGCCGCACCCCGGCTGGGCTGGTACATGATCTTCCGGGAGTGGAGAGGGAGCCTCCTGAGTCCGACCTCCGGCCTCCTCACAGGGGTGAGCGCGCCCCGGAGCCGGCTTCGTGAAGGGGAAAGGAGGCCGGGGCGGGGGGGGGAGGGGGGAAGGGGCTGAGGGAGGGAAACGGAGATGTCGCGCGCTTGCGCACTGCGGGCTCGAGGGAAGCGGCTGAAGCGCTCTGTCGGCAGTAAGCGCGCCTGCGCCCGCGGGCTCGGAGGCTGCCTGAGAGCGCTTGCGCAAGTTAGCAGCTCCCCCCCCCCCAACGCTGTATTCACAGCTGACGCCTTTGAACAAAACGCTGAGCAAAAACAGGGCTGAAGCCTGAACCGGGTGCAACGACAGTGAGGGGTGAGGTGGCTGAAATAATGAGTCAAGTTTTCCAAGCGCTCTTGTGATAAAAATAAATACTTTTATTGGTCTGGTTAAAAGATACAAATGACTTGAATCTGATAAGGCTGCTGAATGAATGAATGAATGAATGAATGAATCCATCTGTTATGAGGGTTGGGCTTTGGCTTTTTCCTGTAGTGAGGGAGAAATAACACTTTGAAGATATGAGACGGGGCTGCGGTCACCAAGGCCTGGTGCTGCGACGTTCCTGCAGGTTTCGAATGAACCTGGCGTTGAGTATGTCCCCACCCACTGTCCAGGACTGGGCTGGTGGGGCCGGGGCCGGGGCCGGGGCCTGTGGAGGAGCTGTGTGCACAGGCTTCTCCCCAGACCCGTCCTGTGACAAGGCCTGCTCCTCACTGGCAGACCTGGTAGGTGGGGAGATGGAGACTGGGTTATAGGAATACTAAAGAGGAAATTAAGATTACAGACTCTTCAGTGTCTCGGGGCAAGTTTTAATGTAGGACACATGATGGGTATGAGGCTGGAACCATTAGTGCTATGTCCAAATTTAAAACCTCCCAGAGAACCTGTATTCCAAAGGGAAGTGCCAGAGTTGAACCTGTGGGGGAAAGGGGCTTGCAGGATGTAAGGTGGAAGGAATTGTGGGAGGAGCTGGTGTCTAGTTCATACAGTAAGATTTAGGAGTAGGCAATGAAGTGGCTAAGAGTGATGTTAGGGAGTCAGATGGTGGTGGGAGGCTGTTAGGGGAGCGGTTTAGACCTCACCTATTCTTTGTTTCCTGTTCTCCCTGCTTGGAGTCTTGGTTGCCTGTGGAAATACCAGGCACGTGAATGGGAAGGCAGGAGTAGATAGTGAATGCGGCCTACTTGATTTGAGGGTAGGGAGGAGTAAATACTTACCTGTATTGGGGGATGAGGAATTCACCCCCCCATGGCGGCTGTAGCAGCAGCTTTGGGCTACCAGACCTGGGGGAGTCCCCCTGTAGAAGAAATGGGAGATGATGGGAAGGAGGCTACTGGATGAAAGATGGGTGGGTATGTAAGAATCAGAGGAGAGGAGTAAAAGGAATAGCACAGGAACAAAGAGAAGGGGGTAATTATCATTCCTAACGGGTTTTAATCAAAGCTGTGTCCCAGAAAAGGGCAGGGGAAGTTGATTTTATACCCAAGATTTTCTGGAGTGCTTCTGATTTATTGCTCTATTCTTTCTAGTTGAGGTAATGTGTTAAATATATGGCTAGGTGTGATCCAAATCATGTCATAAGAATAGACTCACATGTGGTCAAAAATGTGTTGGATCAGGTACTCTGGTGTTTGGTTTGGAAAACAGGGTTACCTTAAGTATAAGATTCGTTAGACCAGGCTGGGTGCGGTGGCTTATGACTGTAATCCCAGCACTTTGGGAGGCCAAGGCAGGCGGATCACGCGATCAGGAGATCAAGACCATCCTGGCCAACATGGTGAAACCCCATCTCTACTAAAAATACAAAAACTAGCTGGGCACAGTGGTGCACTCCTGTAATCCCAGCTACTCGGGAGGCTGAGGCAGGAGAATCACTTGAACCCAGGAGGTAGAGGTTGCAGTGAGCCAAGATTGTGCCACTGCACTCTAGTCTGGCAACAGAGCAAGACTCCATCTCAAAAAAAAAAAAAAAAAAAGATTCCTTAGACCAGAGGGAAATAGGAAGTGACAAGCTGAATTTTGAATTTAGGAGGAAAAGGAAGGGGGCCTCTGTAAATAGGGTGACAGATTGTGTTACACTCTCAGTGGAGGTAAGGGTTTGTCTTGAGAGAGATCCAGCGGTTTAGTGGAGCAGTAATCAGAGAGGGAAGAGGAATACAGTAGGCAGGAGGTAATTAGTGGATCCAGAGATGTTGACATCTCGGCAAAGCCTGGCCCAGAGTAAAGGGTAGAAGTCACTGGGGAGAGCTGGAGGTTCCTGGAGGGAATGAGGGAGTAGATACAGAAGCCCACACACAGGGATCCAGCACCTACATGAAAGGAGACACAGAATCTGCAGGAGGACTAACAGTGCAGATGGGGATAGGCAGACACCAGACCCGGGAGCTCTGAGGCTCCTGGGTAAAAGATGTGCAGATCTAGAAATGAGAGGGACGGAGGTCCTGAGGTCCCAGGAAAATAAGGGGTGACGCACAAATGAGGCTGACAACTTTTTTTTTTGTGATTCTTTTTTTCATTGAAAATGTCAATTTAGAAAACACAAAAGAATTCACACTTTATTCAGACAACACTGAGAGGGAGAAGAAAAGGGAAGAGTGAGTAGGGGAGAAGGGGAGATCCGGCTCCCAAGGATTTCAGGAAACACAGTGGGGTACCTGATCTAGCACACATTCAGAAGGTAGGGAGGGGAAGGGATCTAGCTATACTCTGGGCATGGAGCAGGGAAGGTCATCCTTGCTATGGAGAAAAGGAGAGAGGAAGGACAGAGGAAGAGTGGTCCCCCATCTCATCTCGACAGTCTCACAAGACAGGAGTATATCGGCATCTAGCTACCAGGGAGGGATGGATGCAAGAGGGGATTCCAGGATCTAACAGATCCTTGAGACTCTGGATCTACTCTCAAGAAACAACTTCCCTCAGAGAATCTGGATCTGGGGGAAATGGTGGTGTCAGCCAGTCTCCTTTAGAGACCCCAAAGCCACACCAGTTTGGGGTTCCCTGACACCTACACAAAGTGTGGAAATGAAGAGTTTGGCAATGTTGAGTAGATCCCTTTGGGAAGCTGGTAAGTCCCTGTTCTACCTAACTAGACTGCTCTGAAGCAGAGCTTGCTCACTGGCGGCCATTCGCAGGCTCAAAGGGCAAGTGTGGCAGGCAGCACAAAGCAGTATTAGAGCCACCCGTAGACACTAGAGGGAATATGGGGTTTATCCCATGGATGAAATTCCTTAAAAAGTTTCCCTGACACAGGACGCCCTTAGACCTTCTATGGTGTTCTGAAGTTTGACAGCAAGCAAGAGTGTGCTTCTCTAGATAAATGTATGAGCCATCCAACCAAGAGGTCTGGCAACAGATCAGGCTGTCTGTGGGGAAAGTATTCAGAGCCCAAGTTAGGACAGAAGGGGTGCTTTTGTGGTAAGAAAAGCTACAAAGTGTTAGGCAATTTGAGACCCTGACATCCCTATTGTCTAAGAAAGTAGAAGAGGGGATCCTGTGGGCTCTGTCAGGTTCCACTGGGTCCTACAGGATGCAATGGAAGAGTAGGTGTGAGGTTCTCAGGGAGGGGGTCTCTGCCCACCCCAAGTCTCCCAGGGAAGGGAGAGGGTAGCTGTCAGTATCGACTCTCCTCAGAGCGGGGAAGGGAGCTGTGGAAGGATGTTATGGATGGGAGGAAGGGAGAGGAGAAATGGGCGGGGAGGGGGGAGAGAAAAACAGAGAAGTCAGAGGTGAAGAGAAAGCTAGGGAGAGAAATAAAGGAAATGCCCACTCCCAGCCTGCTGCGATGGACTCTTGGCACACAAGCCAGTGGCTCCCCACTCTGTGTCAGGCACTGCCCCTTCCCCAGCAAGTATTAAGCAAAGATTTCCCCAATCTTAGAAGGCTCCGTTCCCCCAACTCGATGGATCTCGGTGTTCTTCCTACTGTTCCACATAACTTTCACATTAAAGCCAGGGTCCCCAGGCTCCATATAAGGTCCTATTCTGCTCCTTCACTGTGTTTTTTTCCCAGATCACTTGCACAAATATTTTTCGTGAAAGGTTTCAGGACCTCCCCAATCCACCCATCTTACTGATCCATCTCTCTGATGGATTCAAATTAACCTTTGTCATTTCTAACATCCTCTTTGATAGCTGTGAGGCTCCTTACCCCTTCAACTCCTATTACCTGGTACGACGACGTTGGGCTGGGCTGCCCCCAGGGTCAGCAGCCAGCAGAAGGCGGGCGGTAGGGTGTGGGGGGCAGAGGCGCAAGGAACGCAGCAGCTCCTGCTCTGGCACAAAGGGGCGGAGGGGACCTCGTTCTGGTGAGTTTCCCAGGCTGCTGGAGGGGGGGGGGGGGTGGGCTGGAGGTGTGGCACGGCGAGGGGCCCTGTTTAGGGGCCAAGGAGGCTCCACAGCTACCTTCAGAACTGGGGACAGGGAGAATGAAGAGCAAGACAGAAAAAGAAGAAAAAAGAGGGAAGACAGAGGGTCATGACAGTAAAGGTTTGGGTAGAAAAAAAGAGAAATCTGAGTCTTTTTTTTTTTTTTTCTTTTTTGAGACGGAGTCTCACTCTGTCACCCAAGCTGGAGTGCAGTGGCACAATCTTGGCTCACTGCAACTTCTGCCTCCCAGATTCAAGCCATTCTCCTGCCTCAGCCTCCCAAGTAGCTGGGATTACAGGCACGTGCCACCGTGCCCAGCTAATTTTTATATTTTTAGTAGAGACGGGGTTTCACCATGTTGGCCAGGCTGTTCTTGAACTCCTGGACTCAGGCAATCTGCCCGCCTTGGCCTCTCAAAGTGCTGGGATTACAGGCATGAGCCACCACACCTGGCCCAAGAAATCTGAGTCTTTAGAAAGAACGAATCCTTCCCCTGGGTCCCCTGAACATTCTCTTCCCTTGTTTAAGGTCCCCCAGGCCCAGACACCCAACCCTTGCCCCTCTTACATTCTCGGTCACTAGAGGAGTATGGCTTGATGTCTCCCTCTGCTCTCTTGGGTGGCAGCTTCCTTGCTGGAGCTGGTAGTGGAGGGGACACAGACAGGGTAAGTGTAAGAAGACATACTTTGCACCCCTCCTCCCAGCCACTAGCCCACAACCCCAAACTTCTGCTCCCTGACACCATAGTTCCTCCTGGGAACTTGCAGGAGCAGCACCGTGGCAATGCCAGCACACCAAAAGGGAATTTGAGGGGAATGTGGAACACTTTTGAGGAGAGCCAGAAGGAGTAGGCCAAACACAGAGCTAGGGAGAAAGATCTAAGGGGAGACTCTGGGGGCCTGGGAGATGCAGGAGAAGGGCAGCAAAGGGGAGCAAGCTCTTACTGTCAGTGGGTGCTGTCATGGCCCCCTGGGATTCTGGGGCAGTGGAATGGTCCCAGCCGGGCCAACAAGGACCCTGGGTTCCTCTGGATGAGATGGACAAAGCCCTTGGTTAATCAGGAATTGCTCTGGAGAGTTCAAGGGAGGTTTGGAAGGAGGCCAGAATCTCTCCTTCCTATACGAAAATGGGAAGAGACTGAAGTTTTATTAGGTTAAAAAAAAAAAAAAGGATGAGGAGAAAATAAATATGGGCATCTGAAAAGGAGCTATCAGAGTAAACAGGAGGCTGACATTATGTCCAAAGTTCAGCCTCCCCCTCTTCACTTTTCTGCTTGCTCCTGGCTTTCCCTCTCAAGAGATTCTCTACCATGTATGTGTGGCAAATGAAAGACTTCTCAGCAAATTCACTTAAGCTTTATCCACAGCACCCTCCCCTGCAGGCCTGAGTCCTCACCATCCTTGTTGGCCCTCACTCTGTTTCACAGCCTGTAGTTCTGCATGAGTTAAATGGGAGAAGCCTTGGAAACCAAAGCGAGTTGAGGTGCCTCTCAGTGCCTGACACTGTGATGCTCATAGCTGGTTACAGACTGTTCTTTGGATGGTGGTTACTCCCATTCCTGGCCACAGAGTCAGCTCAGGAAGGGGGCTCTTCTGTGCAAGCAAGCACTGTACAGCCGTCAGAAGTTGGTAAGGTGGAGGTGGTGAGGAAGAGGAAGGAGTGGGGCTCCGACTGTCAGTAAGTATGTGCCTGTGTGTGTGTGTGTATGGGATGGGGAATCTGGACAGCATTTTAGTGCCTCTGAGGTTTGGTTTCTCCATATCAATTTCATTATCTGGTTGGAAATGTTATAAATTCTGAGTGTTATCTTCTAAAACTAACATTTAAATTTTGGGCCATTTGTGTCACTATTTGACTGCATATGGAAGGGCTGTTTGCACCAGCATGTCCCTCATTGGCTGACAGAAGCCTGGGGTTTACAAAGGAGCCTGACTCTGGCCTATGTTGATGGATCTGAACTAGCAAGAGGGTCCATTGATATCAGTTGTCAAACAGGCTCCCAGTGAGCTTGCTTAGTTAAAAGTCTTGCCAAATATAAAATGCACTGAGCTCCCATGAGGGCAAAGGCAAACAGGCATGACTGCTGGAGACTTGGGTTGCTTTAGAATTTTCCCAAATTGCCCACAGATGGCACTGTACCCCGTGGTGTCTAGATTAAGTAGCCATCACTGCACTACAGTTCCACCCCTTCAATACAGGCTTTACCAGTGGGCGTGGGATCGACTGCAGCAGCACGAGAGTGTCGAGTTGCCCTCAGAGAGGGAGCAGGGGGCCCTGTGAGGAAGGAAGCGGCGGGGTCCCTCAGTGAGGGGCCGGCAGGACCAAGAGTCCAGCTCTTTCCTTTCCCTCACCCCGACTACATGACCAACAAAAGGTGAGAAAACTTACGATGTTGATGGGCAAAGAAGCCTTCAAAGATCACAAAGTTGTTCACCTAGAAGATGAAACAAACAAAATATAATCATGCATCACTTAACGATGGAGATACATTCTGAGAAATACATCATTGGGTGATTTCATTGTGTGAACATCACAGAGTGTACTTACATAAATCTAGACACTACAGCCTACAACACACCCAGACGATGTTGTACAGCCTATTGCTCCTAGGCTACAAACCTGTACAGCATGTTACTATACTGAATGCTGGAGGCAATTTTTTTTTTTTTTTTGAGAGGCAGGGTCTCGCTGTGTTGCCTAGGCTGGAGTGCGGTGGTGCCATCACAGCTCACTGCAGCATCAACCTGGGCTTAAATGATTCTCCCACCTCAGCCTCCCGAGTAGCTAGGACCACAGGTGCATGCCACCACATCTGGCTACTATTTTTTTTTTTAAACTTTTTGTAGAGATGGGGGTCTCACTATGTTGCCCAGGCCGGTCTCAAACTCCTGGGCTCATGTGATCCTTCTGCCTCAGCCTCCCAAAGTCCTGGGATTATAGACATGAGCTACCATGGTTAGCCAGCTGTAGGCAATTCTAACATAATGGTTCAGCAGATGTATCTATACTTACCTAAACATAGAAAAGGTACAGTAAAGGCCGGGCGTGGTGGCTCACGCCTGTAATCCCAGCACTTTGGGAGGCTGAGGCGGGCGGATAACGAGGTCAAGAGATCAAGACCATCCTGGCCAACCAACGTGGTGAAAGCCCGTCTCTACTAAAAATACAAAAATTAGCTGGGCGTAGTGGTGCCCGCCTGTAATCCCAGCTACTCGGGAGGCTGAGGCAGAAGAATCGTTTGAACCCTGGAGGCGGAGGTTGCAGTGAGCTGAGATCGTGCCACTACAACCCAGGCGACTGAGCGAGACTTCATCTCAAAAAAAAAAAAAAAAAGGTACAGTAAAAATATGGTATTATCATCTTATGGGGCCATTGTTACATACGCGGTCTGCCACTGACTGAAATGTCACGATAAGCACATGACTGTATAGCTGTCTGCTGGCCACTCAGCACATACTTAGGTACAGAAACCTGTGTTAGGAAAATCATAGGAGGAGGAACAAAAGCCAACCTTCTTGTCTTTGATAATAGACTCAATAAAAAACTCAGACCCCAAAAGGCTGATCCTAAAGTTCACAAGAAATTGCAAAGGACCTCAAATAGCCAAAGCAATCTTGAAAAAGAACAGACCGGGCATGGTGGCTCACACCTGTAATCCTAGCACTTTGGGAGGCCAAGGCAGGCAGATTGCTTGAATTCAGGAGTTTGCGACCAGCCTGCAAAACATGGTGAAGCCCCATCTCTACCCAAAATACAAAAACTAGCCAGAACTGGTAGCGCATGCCTGTGGTTCCAGCTGCTCGGGGGGCTGGGGTAGAAGGATTGCTGGAGGTTGCAGTGAACCGAGATTGCTCCACTGCACTGCACTCTACCCTGGGTGACAGAGTGAGACCCCGTCTCAAAAAAGAAAAAGAGAAACCAAAGCTGGAGAATTGACACTTCCTGATTTCAAAACTTACTACAAAATTATGGTAATCAAAACTGTGGTAGTGGCCTAAGGATCAACATATTGATCAAAAGAATGGATTGAGAATCCAGAAATAAACCCATATATCTCTGGTCAATTGACTTTTGACAAGGGTGCCAAGACAATTCAATGGGAAAAGAACAGCCTCTTCAACGAGTGGTGCTTGGACAACTGAATATCCACGTGCAAGATTATTTATTTTGATCTCTACACCTCATATCATAGGCAAAAACTAACTCAAGAGATCAAAGACCTAAATGTAAAAGCTAAAAGTGGCCAGGTGCAGTGGCATGTCTGTAATTCCAGCACTTTGAGAGGACGAGGTGGGTGGATCATGAGGTCAGAAGTCTGAGACCAGTCTGGCCAACATGGTGAAACCCCATCTCTACTAAAAATACAAAAATTAGCCGGGTGTGGTGGCGCATGCCTGTAATTCCAGCTACTCAGGAGGCTCAGGCATGAGAATCGCTTGAGCCTGGGAGGTGGAGGTTGCAGTGAGCCTGAGATATGTCACTGCACTCCAGCCTGGGCCACAGAGTGAGACTCCATCTCAAATAAATAAATAAATAAAATAAATAAAAGCTAAAATTATGAATTATTAGAATGAAACAGGGGGAAGTCTTCTTGACCTTGGATTAGGCAAGTTTCTTTTTTTGTTGTTTTAGATGGAGTCTTGTTCTGTCGCCAGGTTGGAGTGCAGTGGCACAATCTTGGCTCACTGCAACCTCCGCCTCCCAGGTTCAAGCGATTCTCCTGCCTCAGCCTCCTAAGTAGCTGGGACTACAGGTGTGCGCCACCAAGCCCAGCTAATTTTTTGTACTTTTAGTAGAGACGCGGTTTTAGCATGTTGGCCAGGATGGTCTTGATCTCTTGACCTCATGATCCGCCCACCTCGGCCTCCTAAACTGCTGGCATTACAGGCGTGAGCCACTGCACCCAGTTGGCAGGTTTTTTTTTTTTTTCTTTTTTTGAGATGGCGTCTTGCTCAGTCACCCAGGCTGGAGTGCGGTGGCGCGATCTTGGCTCACTGCAAGCTCCGCCTCCGGGTTCACGCCATTCTCCTGCCTCAGCCTCCCAAGTAGCTGGGGCCACAGGCGCCGGCCACTACGCCCAGCTAATTTTTTTCTATTTTTAGTAGAGACAGGGTTTCACCGTGTTAGCCAGGATGGTCTCGGCCTCCCAAAGTGCTGGGATTACAGGCGTGAGCCACCGCGCCCGGCTGGCAAGTTTCTTAAATATGACACCAATGCACAAGAAACAAAAGAAAAAGATAAACTGTACTGCATCAAAATAAAAATCTTTCAGGAGTTCAAGACCAGCCTGGCCAACATGGCGAAACCCCGTCTCTACTACAAATACAAAAATCAGCCGGGTATGGTGGTGCACACCTGTAGTCCGAGCTACTCAGGAGGCTGAGGCAGAAGAATCACTTGAACCCAGGAGGTGGAGGTTGCGGTGAGCTGAGATCGTGCCACTGTACTCCAGCCTGGGAGACAAAGTGAGACTCTGTCTCAAAAAAAATAAAAATAAAAATAAATAAATAAATAAAATAAAAATCTAATGCTTCATTTTTCACTAAGAAAGTGAAAAGACAGGCCAGGCGTGGTGGCTCACGCCTGTAATTCCAGCACTTTGGGAGGCCGAGGCAGGTGGATCACGAGGTCAGGAGATCGAGACCATCCTGGCTAACATGGTGAAACTCCATCTCTACTAAAACTACAAAAAACAAACAAACAAACAAAAAAATTAGCTGGGCGTGGTGGCGAGTGCCTCTAGTCCCATCTACTCGGGAGGCTAAGGCAGGAGAATGCTGTGAACCCGGGAGGCGGAGCTTGCAGTGAGCAGAGATTTCGCCACTGCACTCCAGCCTAGGCGACAGACCGAGACTCCATCTCAAAATAAATAAATAAATAAATAAAATAAAAAATTCAGCAGGGTTCCAAGGGGTGGGTAAAGTCAGGGGAAGACACGCTGGAGGCCAGGATGCTACTTTGGTAACCAGCAACTATTAATTTTAGAGTTACTTCATTATATTTTCACATTTAATTTGGCCTTCACAACAATCCTGGAAGTCACTATTTGAAAGAGGGGGGAAGCTGGGCGCGGTGGCTCACGCCTGTAATCCCAGCACTTTGGGAGACTGAGGCGGGCGGATCACGAGGTCAGGAGATCGAGACCATCCTGGTTAACACGGTGAAACCCCGTCTCTACTAAAAATACAAAAAAAACATTAACCAGGCGTGGTGGCGGGCACCTGTAGTCCCAGTTACTTGGGAGGCTGAGGCAGGAGAATGGTGTGAACCCAGGAGGTGGAGCTTGCAGTGAGCCGAGATTGCGCCACTGCACTCCAGAATGGGCGACAGAGCGAGACTCCATCTCAGAAAAAAAGAAAAAAAAGAAAGATGGGGGGAAATACAGCCTTGGAGACATGGCTTCGCTTGGCCAATGCCAAGTAGGTACAAGTGGCAGGGCTGGGCCTCAACTTTCAGACTTCTGATTCCAGTTGCAGTGTTTCAGCCAGGAAAATAGTGTAGTCATTAAGAGTTTACTTGGGGCCGGGTGCAGTGGATCACGCCTGTAATCCCAACACTTTGGGAGGCCAAGGTGGGTGGATCACTTGAGGTCAGGAGTTCAAGACCCTGTCTCTACTAAAAATACAAAAATTAGCTGGGCATGGTGGCGTGCGCCTGTAATCTTAGCTACTCAGGATGCTGAGGCAGGAGAATCGATTGACCCCAGGAGGGAGAGGCTGTAGTGAGCTGAGATTGCACCACTGCACTTCAGCCTGGGTGACAGGTGAGACTCCATCTCAAAAAAAAAAAGAGTTTACTGGGGGCTGGGCATGGTGGCTCATGTGGATAGCTTGAGCCCAGGAGTTCAAGACCAGCCTGGGCAATATAGCAAGACTTCATCTCTACAAAAATATTTTTAAAAATTAGCCATGCATGAGCTGGGCGCAGTGGCTCATGCCTATAATCCCAGCACTTTGGGAGGCCAAGGCAGGCGGATCACGAGGTCAGGAGATCGAGACCATCCTGGCTAACATGGTGAAACCCCATCTCTACTAAAAATACAAAAAATTAGCCAGGCGTGGTGGCGGGTGCCTGTAGTACCAGCTACTTGGGAGGCTGAGGCAGCAGAATGGCGTGAACCTGGGAGGCAGAGCTTGCAGTGAGCCAAGATCGCGCCACTGCACTCCAGCCTGGGCAACAGAGCGAGACTCCATCTCAAAAAAAAAAAAAAAATTAGCCAGGCATGGTGGCTCACACCTGTAGTCCCAGCTACTTGGGAGGCTGAGGTGGGAAGATCTTTTTTTTTTTGAGACGGAGTCTTGCTCTGTTGCCAGGCTGAACTGCAGTGGCAAGATCTCAGCTCACTGCAACCTCCACCTCCTGGGTTCAAGCGATTCTTCTGCCTTAGCCTTCTGAGTAGCTGGGACTACAAGCATGCGCCGCCACACCCAGCTAATTTTTATATTTTTAGTAGAGACAGGGTTTCACCATGTTGGCCAGGATGGTCTTGATCTCTTGACCTCATGATCCGCCCGCCTTGACCTTCCAAAGTGCTGGGGTTACAGGGGCGAGCCACTGCGTACGGCCTTTTTTTTTTTTATTTTTTTTTTAACACAGAATCGCCCAAGCTGGAGTGCGATGGTGTAATCTCGGCTCCCTGCAACCTCCACCTCCCAGGTTCAAGCTCTTCTCCTGTCTCAGCCTCCTGAGTAGCTGGGATTATAGTCACGTGCCACCACACCCAGCTAATTTTTGTATTTTTAATAGAGATGGGGTTTCGCCATGTTGGCCAGGCTGGTAGGGAAGATCTCTTGAGCTTAGGAGGTAGAGACTGCAGTGAGCCATGATATTGCCACTGCACTCCAGCCTAGGCAACAGAGCAAGACCTTGCCTCAAAAAGAAAAAAAAAAAAAGTTCACTGGGTGCAAATGGCTATGGGTTCAAATGTGGACTCTACTATTTACTGGCTGTGTGAATTTGGTTAAGTCACTAATTTGTATAAACCCAAAATAGGTTTAATAATAGTACCCACCTCAAAAAGATGTGCAAGAATCCACTGAGATGATGCATATAGATATCACATAGAGCCCATGAAATATGAGTTGTTATTTACACTCTACACTGCTCTGGCCTCACATGTTAACTGGGTAATGTGTTTCATATCAAATATTGTGCTCCAGGGCCAGGTGTGGCGGCTCATGGCTGTAATTGTAGCACTTTGGGAGACCGAGGTGGGCGGATCACTTCAGGGCAGAAGTTAGAGACATCTGGTCAACATGGCGAAACCTCATCAACACAAAAATTAGCCAGGTGTGGTGGTGGGCGCCTGTAATCCCAACTGCTCAGGAGGCTGAGGCAAGAAAATTGCCTGAACCCAGGACGCAACCCAGGACGCAGAGGTTCCAGTGAGCTGAGATTGCGCCACTGCACTCCAGCCTGGGCAACAGAGTGAGACTCCGTCTCAAAAAAAAAAAAAAAAATACTGTGCTCCTTCCATTGCTCTCTGCTGCCTCTTAATGGAAAAATATACTGTAGGAAGACCCTGCCTATCCCTTGCCTTGACCTTGCTGTGATGTCTACCAACCCATCCCCATCCTCCCCCAACAAGCACATGCTTAGCACTCCAACCACACCATACTGCTTGTAGTACCCTGAAAGGTGGTTTATTTTTATTTATTTACTTACTTATTTTGAGACAGCATCTCACTCTTGTCGCCCAGGCTGGAGTGCAGTCGCGCGATCTCGGCTCACTGCAAGCTCCGCCTCCCAAGTTCACCCCATTCTCCTGCCTCAGCCTCAGAGTAGCTGGGACTACAAGCACCCGCCACCAGGCCCAGCTAATATTTTTTGTATTTTTAGTAGAGATGGGGTTTCACTGTGTTAGCCAGGATGGTCTCAATCTTCTGACCTCATGATCCACCTGTCTCAGCCTCCCAAAGTGCTGGGATTACAGGCGTGAGCTACCGCGCCCGGCCTGAAAGGTAGTTTAATACCTTTCTGCCGTTGTTCATGCCAGTTCTCTACATAAAAGGCACCTTAGCCTTTTGTCCACCTGACAAACACTTGCCTTTTAAGATTAGACATGTCGTCTTTCTTTACCCAACCCCCAGCCCAAGGTAGCACTCAAATCCATGTCCTTATGCTTCCTCTGTAATCACGTCTATCAAATCATGTTACAATGGATTAACTGTCCATGTTCCTATCCAAGGCTGACTTGTCAACCAAATCCCAACCCCTCCTGCCCACTCAATGACATCACTTCAACAGTTCTCCCCACTTCCTCTGACATAATAATAATATTTTTCTCTATTGAATCATTCTAATGCTATTTGTTCTCCCATCTGAAAAGGATCAACTCTTTTGATTCACTTCACCCTCCAGCTCTTGCTCTATTTCTATTCCTCTTAAAGCAGGATTTAAAAAAGTGGCTTATTCTTGCTGCATTCCTAGCTTCTCAGCCTACAAGACCCACTGCATCTAGGCTTGCACACACCGCTGCACCAAAACTGCTCATCAAGATCACCAATAGCCTAAGGCAGATAAATCCAATAGTAACTTCTCAGACCTCTTTGCTCCTTGATCAGCAGCATTTGACCCAGTAAACTATTCCTTCCTCCTGGAAACACTTTGTTCAGTGGCCTTTTAGGTCACCTTACTTTTCAATTTTCTTTTCTTTTCTTTTTTTTTTTTTTGAGATGGAGTTTCACTTTTGTTGCCCAGGCTGGAGTGCAATGGCACGATCTCCGCTCACTGCAACCTCCGCCTCCCAGGTTCAAGTGATTCTCCTGCCTCAGCCTCCCAAGTAGCTGGGATTACAGGCATGAGCCACCTCGCCTGGCTAATTTTGTATTTTTAGTAGAGATGGGGTTTCACCATGTTGGTCTTGAACTCCTGACCTCAGGTGATCCACCTGACTTGGCTTCTCAAAGTGCTGGGATTACAGGTGTGAGCCACCACACCCGGCTTCAGGTTTCATCTACTTCACTAGTCACTCTGTGGTTGCATTTGCTGGTCTTCTCTTCCTTCACTTCTTTTTGTTGCTGTTAGAACAACTCAGCAAAATAAAATTTGAGTTTATTGTTGGACAATATTGTTTCACGCATACATCAAATAGGCCTAAATAAATAAATAAGCAGCTATTTCATAGACAAAAAAGGCAAATAAATGAAACATTTTATCTTTGGCCTTTTTAACCATCTCACACAAACCAACTGTGTATGGTACAGCTAACTACATACACTAAAAAAGCTACTGGAATGCTCAGAATAAGACTCTTTTTTTGTTCTTTTTTAAGCAAGGTTTTTTTCCTCCTTTGAGATTATAATGAGCATGGTCATACCACAAGTAAAGTCAGAAGTAAGACAGAGAACCCTCCAAAGGCTGGCTTGGTCATCTGAGATCATTAAAAATGACTGACCTGGCCTAGCGTGGTGGGTCACGCCTGTAATTCTAGCACTTTGGGAGGCCGAGGTGGGCGGATCACAAGGTCAGATCAAGACCATCCTGGCCAACCTGGTGAAACCCTGTCTCTCCTAAAAATACAAAAATTATCTGGGTGTGGTGGCGGGCGCCTGTAATCCCTGCTACTCAGGAGGCTGAGGCAGGAGAATCGCTTGAACCCGGGAGGCGGAGCTTGCGGTGAGCCAAGATCGCACCACTGCACTCCAGCCTGGTGACAGAGCTAGCCTCCATCTCAAAGAAATAATAAAAAAAAGACCCTAACAATATGTACAAAAATATAAAATGTAAATAAAAAATACAAACTTCTTTTTTAAAGTACTTCTAAAAAAGCAAGACCTTGGAAGTTTTGGTTCTTTTTTCCTCCTCTGTTGCAAATTCTCTGCGTTGGGTTGGGTGGGGGCGAGTGTCTGTCATCTGCAGTGGCACTGCCTTTGCAGGGCAAGCAGGCCTCTCTAGGGCAACCACGTTTAGATTCTGAGATGGGAAGTGGAGGGTGAATAGATCACAGTGACTTTAATTTAAAGTTTAACTTTTCTTTTTTTGCTGTCTAATCATCCTCATCGGCCTTCTGCTGCTTAGGATCAACATTGTCATCTTCATCATCATCAGCTGCCCATTTGTCCGTACCGCCTCAGCTGCTTCGTTTTCATCTCTGTTCTTTTCCTCACCATCACCTTCCTCTTCCTTCTCTTTCTCCCCACCCTGTTCCTCTTCTTCATCTACCTCATTGTCAGTCTTCTGCTCCCCATTTTCCTCATTAGCGTTCCTGTTAGCATGGGCATCTCTTCCACTTTCTGCCTCTTCTTCATCTACCTCATTGTCAGTCTTCTGCTCCCCATTTTCCTCATTAGCGTTCCTGTTAGCATGGGCATCTCTTCCACTTTCTGCCTCCTCCACAACTTCTTGAAGTCCTTGGTGGTGATCTCGGAGCTTGTGTCCACAACTGCGTCTGACATGGTGGAGCACAGCGGTGATCCGATGCAAGGGATTAAGAAGAAAGCAAGAGTTTGGGGACTATGTCGATTAAGCTGCCATACTGTGAGACAGCAGAGGAAGCGCATGGCGTAGGTGGCTGCCATGAGCAGGACACCAAACCAGGAACAATGCAAAGATGGCTTTTCAGAGCAGCCAGTTGGGGGTCCTCACTTCTTAAAGAGGGCCCAAGGGGAGGGCCCAAAGGGGCAGCTTTTTTTTTTTTTTTTCCGAGACAGAGTCTCGCTCTGTCGCCCAGGCTGGAGTGCAGTGGCGCAATCTCGGCTCACTGCAAGCTCCGCCTCCCAGGTTCACGCCATTCTCCTGCCTCAGCCTCCCGAGTAGCTGGGACTACAGGCACCCACCACCACGCCTGGCTAATTTTTTTTGTATTTTTAATAGAGATGGGGTTTCACTGTGTTAGCCAGGATGGTCTCGATCTCCTGACCTCATGATCCACCCGCCTTGGCTTCCCAAAGTGCTGGGATTACAGGCGTGAGCCACCGTGCCCGGCCAGGGTAGCTTCTCTATCTGTAATATTTCTATGGTGATCACATCCTGTCTCTTTGCTTTAAATACCAGATGTATGCTGAAAACACTCCTCCCCAAACCTCCTCCCTGATCTCTTGGGAAGTATCCAACTGTCTACTCAAACCTGGACATATCACAGACATCTCCAATTAACATATTAAAAATGCACTCCTAATATTTTCCTCCAAAGCTGGTCTACCTACCATCTCAGTTAAAGCAACTTCATTCTTCCAGCTGCTCAGACTTTGGGGTTGTCCTAAAGTCCTCTTTCTCCACACACAATCTGTCAGAAAATCTTGCTTTACCTTCAAAATATTTAAAATTTGACCACTCTTTACCTTCACTACTGCTACCACCTTGGTCTGAGCCACCATCATTTTTCACCAGGATTGTTGCTGGCTAATTAGTTTACTTGCTTCTACTCTTGCTTCCTTATTGCCTTTTCTTTCTTTTTTTTTCTTTTTTTGATAGGGTCTTACTCTGTTGCCAGGCTGGAGTGCAATTGTGCAATCTCAGCTCACTGCAACCTCCACCTCCTTGGTTCAAGCAATTCCCCTGACTCAGTCTCCCGAATAGCTGGGATTACAGGCGCGTACCACCATGCCTGGCTAATTTTTTTTTGTATTTTTAGTAGAGACAGGGTTTTACCATGTTGGCCAGACTGGTCTTGAAGTCCTGACCTCAGGCAATCCACCCGCCTCTGCCTCCCAAAGTGCTAGGATTACAGATGTGAGCCACTGCGCCTGGCTACTGCCTGTTCTTAACAGCCAAAGTGATCTTGTTAAAAAAGAAAAAATCAAGATCACAGCCAAAGTGATTTTTTTTTCTTTGATGGAGTCTCACTCTGTTATCCATACTGAAGTGCAATAGTGCGATCTCAGCTCACTGCAACCTCTGCCTCCTGGGTTCAAACGATTCTCCTGCCTCAGCCTCCCAAGTAGCTGGGACTACAGGTGCCCACCACCACACCCAGCTAATTTTTGTATTTTTAGTAGAGATGGGGTTTATACCATATTGGCTAGGCTGGTCTCAAACTCCTGACCTTGTGATCTGCCCGCCTTGGCCTCCCAAAGTGCTGCGATTACAGGCATAAGACACCACACCTGGCTCTTTTTTTTTTTTTTTTAGGAGTCTTGCTCTGTTGCCCAGGCTGGAGTACAGTGGTACAATTTCAGCGGCTCAATGCAACCCCTGCCTCCTGGTTCAAGTGATTATCCTGCCTCAGACTCCCAAGTAGCTGGGATTACAGGCACCTGCCACCACACCCAGCTAATTTTTGTATTTTCAGTAGAGACCTCAGGTGATCTGCCTACCTCGGCCTCCCAAAGTGCTGGGATACAGGTGTGAGTCACCACCACTGGCCTGATCTTATTTTTTACTTAAAATAAAAGCTAGTGTTTGCAGTAGCCTATAAGGCCCTTCCTTCCCCATTACCTCTCTGATCTCATCTCCTACCATATTCCTCCACTCACTCATGCTGCTCTGGACACAGCCCATTTGCTGTTTCAGGTACATCCCACCTCACAGCCATACACTGGTGGTACTTTCTGTCTGGGATGCTCTCTCTCCAGATATTTCTTGGCTCTTATTTTTTTTTAATTTTTTTTATTTTTTGAGACACAGTCTCACTTTGTTACCCAGGCTGGAGTGCATTGGTACCATCTCGGCTCACTGCAGCCGCCACCTGGGCTTAAGCAATCCTCCTGCCTCAGACTCCCAAGTAGGGAACACAGGTGCTTGCCACCACACCTGGCTAATTTTTTTGGTTTTTCGTAGAGATGGGGTTTCACCATGTTGCCTAGGCTAGTCTCAAACTCCTGGGCTCAAGTGATCCACCCACCTCGGCCTCCCTAAGTACTAGGATTGCAGGTGTAAACCACCGCGTCCAGCCTTGGTTTTTATTCTTACTTCCTTTCAGTTATTGCTCAAATGACACTTTCTCAGTGATGATCCCCTTTCAACCTGCAATCCCACATACTCCCATGCCCACCTTACTTGAGTATTCCCAAACCCTTAGTTGTTCTCATTTTTCCAGAGCACTTATTAACCATATTCTTGTCTATTATGTTTGTCTCTCCAGCTAGAATATAAGCTCCACCACTAAGACAGGGACTTTTGTCTGTTTCTTTCTTTTTGTTTTTTGTTCCAAGACAGAGTCTCGCTTTGTCCCCCAGGCTGGAGTGCTGCAGCACGATCTCGGCTCACTGTAACCTCTGCCTCCGGGGTTCAAGCGATTCTCCTGCCTCAGCCTCCTGAGTAGCTGGGATTACAGGCGCACGCCATCATGCCCGGTTAATTTTTATATTTTTAGTAGAGACAGGGTTTCACTATGTTGAACAGGCTGATCTCGAACTCCTGATATAAGGTGATCCACCTACCTTGGCCTCCCAAAGTGCTGGGATTACAGGTGTGAGCCACCATGCCTAGCCCTTTTTCTTTTTCCTGTTTTTTTTTTGAGATGGCATCTCACTCTGTTGCTCAGGCTGGAGTGCAGTGGTGCAATCTCAGCTCACTGCAACCTCTGCCTCCTGGGTTCGAGTAATTCTCCTGCCTCAGCCTCTTGGGTAGCTGGGATTACAGGCACCCGCCACCACGTCTCGCTAATTTTTGTTTTTTTTTTTTTTTTTCAGACGGAGTTTCACTCTTGTTTGCCCAGGCTAGAGTGCAATGGCACGATCACGGCTCACTGCAACCTTCGCCTCCCAGGTTCAAGCGATTCTCCTGCCTCAGCCTCCCTAGGAGCTGGGATTATAGGCATGTGCCACCACGTCCGGCCAATTTTGTATTTTTAGTAGAGACAGGGTTTCTCCATGTTGGTCAGGCTGGTCTCGAACTCCCGACCTCAGGTGATCCGCCCGCCTCCGCCTCCCAAAGTGCTGGGATTACAGGCGTGAGCCACCGTGTCCGGCTAATTTTTGTATTTTTAATAGAGATGGGGTTTTACCATGTTGACCCGGCTGGTCTTAAACTCCTGACCTCAAGTATTTGCCCACATCAGCCTCCCAAAGTGCTGGGATTACAGGCGTGGGCCATCGCACCGCACCTGGCCTTTTGTTTTTGTTTTTTTTTGGAGACAGGGTCTCTCTCTGTTGCCCAGGCTGTAGTGCAGTGGCACAATTGTGGCTCACTACAACCTCTGCCCCCCAGGCTCAAGCAATTCTCCCATTTCAGCCTCCCAAGTAGCTAGGACTATAGGCACGTGCCACCATGCCTGGCTAAATTTTTTTTTCTATATTTTTTGTAGAGACAGGGTTTCGCCATGTTGCCCAGGCTGTTGTCTGTTTCATTGAGTAAAGCATTCCTAGTGCCCAGAACACTGCTAGGCACTCAATGTTTATTGGATGAATGGGTAGCATTAGTAACATTTTGCTGCACTTAGTTATAAACAAGACCTCCTTCCCCATATTAGGCCAAAGTTCCATGAGGACAGGGAATGCATATTATTCTGGACCCTTAATAAATAGTGACTGACCAGATGAGTAATGGACTATGTGAAAACAAGGCAGTGAAAATGAGCTGGTTATATTTGGGTTGAAAATTAGTCATAAGGGGCCAGGCGCGGTGGCTCACACCTGTAATCACAGCACTTTGGGAGGCCGAGGTGGGCGAATCATAAGGTCAGGAGATCTAGACCATCCTGGCTAACACCCTGAAACCCAATCTCTACTAAAAATACAAAAAATTAGCTGGGTGTGGTGGCGGGCGCCTGTAGTCCTAGCTACAGGGGGAGTTAAGGCAGGAGAATGGCGTGAACCTGGAAGTCAGAGCTTGCAGTGAGTTGAGATTGCATCACTGCACTCCAGTCTGGGCGACAGAGCGACTCCATCTTAAAAAAAAAAGAAAAAAAAAAGTGGTAAGGGTCGGGTGCGGTGGCTCATGCCTGTAATCCCAGCACTTTGGGAGGCCGAGGTGGGCAGATCACTTGAGGCCATGAGTTCAAGACCAGCGTGGTGAAACCCTGTCTCTACTAAAAATACAAAAATTAGCTGGGCATGGTGGCGCATGCCTGTAATCCCTACTACTCAGGAGGCTGAGGTATGAGAATCACTTGAACCCCGGAGGTAGAGATTGCAGTGAGCTGTGATTGCGCCACCGCAATCCAGCCTGGGTGATGCACAAAAAAAAAAAAAAAAAAAAAAAAAAAGAAGGAAAGAAAAAGAAAAATTCGGTGTAGGAAACAACTTGTGGTAAATAATCAAAATAAGTCTGGGTACAGTGGCTCACGCCTGTAATCCCAGTACTTTGGGAGGCTGAGGCAAGTGGATCTCTTGAGCCTAGGAATTCAAGACCACCCAGTGCAACATAGTGAGACCTCATCTCTACAAAAAATAAAAAATTAGTCAGGCATGGTGGTGCATGCCTGTAGTCTCAGCTACTCAGGAGGCTGAGGCAGAAATATCGCTTGAGCCAGAAGTTGGGCTGCAGTGAGCCAAGATCCTGCCACAGCACTCCAGCCTGGGCAACAGCAGGAGACTCTGCCTCAAAAAAAAAAAGAAAAAAAGTCAGACACACAGTGGCTCACACCTGTAATCCCAGCATTTTGGGAGGCCAAGGCGGGTAGATCACAAGGTTAGGAGTTCGCGACCAGCCTGGCCAATATGGTGAAACCCCATCTCTACTAAAAATACAAAAATTAGCTGGGTGTGGTGGCAGATGCCTGTAGTACCAGCTACTCAGGAGGCTGAGGCAGGAGAAGTGCTTGAACCCAGGAGGTGGAGGTTGCAGTTAGCTGAGATTGCGCCACTGCACTCCAGCCTGGGCGACAGCGACACAGCGAGGCTACATCTCAAAAAAAAAAAAAAAAAAAAAAATCTCAAAATAGACGAGAAAGAAGTCACTACAGGATGAGAGATGGTACCACAAGACAAAGAGCCTGGTTGTAGAAAATGAAACCTATGTGATAGGAAATAAGTCACTACTTCTTTGCTATAAATAATAAATTCAATGGGAATGCTCAGTGGGGATCTATTCTCTGAAACTTCTAACCTGTGGCACTGTGGTCTCCAGATTGTAGTGTTTATTCAGGAATTTCAGCAGCTTCTGTGAGGGTCGGTCAATGGCGAGTTGGTGCGGTTCCACTCGCTCCTTCTGCAGGGAACAGGAGACTCAGGGTAGGAGGAAGTATGGGGAAAGCATGCCAACAGGAAGCCAGAAGCCTGGGAAGGGAATAGGAGGACATAGGAATATGGGGGGTGGGAGGCAGGGCTTCTGGAAGGGCTCATGGCAAAGGAGTCCCTAGTTTGGATGAACCAGTGAAGAGGTAAGTGATACCTGCAACATATACTGGAAGAGTTCTCGCCCATGGCCATGGCGTTGCACAGACTCATGGATATAAAAGTCCAGGATGCAAAGTGGTTCTACCTCATTATGAGCCTCACGATCATCCTAAGAGAGAAACAATAAAAATGTTTTAGGACCCCCGGCATCTCTGCTGCCCCCTAACCTCCAGCACTTTTGTTCTCAAGAACCAAGGTATACGAACTCCTGGCTTCCAGTAACACTCACCAGTACGAAGAGCTTCTTGTATCCAACTTTGATGAAACCAATAATGGCTCCTTTTCCAGCCCTGTAGAACGGGGAAAATAATGAACAGGCTAGTGGTAACTATCTGTAAGAGATAGTCAAAGATGGGGGAAGGGCTGAGGGAGGAAGGAATTAAGTATGGGATGGAAGAGAATGTGGCACTCACGGTCGGCCTGAACTGTCTTTGAGAATATAAACAACATGGCGGTTACTCTGCATCCTTGATGCACTAGTGATGGGAGCGGAAAGATTCTGGGCCTGCAGGGAAGATTAAGTCAGACTTTCTGCAAGTCCCTCCAAAGGACCCAGGCCTCCCTTATCTACCATCCCCACAGAGGTCCTCCCTTTACTCCATCTAAAACCTCTCCAGTACCTTGGCAGAAGCCTTGCCCAGTTCATCTATAATGGTCATAATTTGCTGCTGTAGATCAACACTAGAGAAAGAGAAGAAATAAAAGAGTCAGATACTCACTGAATTAGCGGGTCCTGGGCAGTCAGTCCTGGGAACCTGGGCCACAACTCCAACCAAGGTTTAACACTGAACGCTCCCTGCCTTTGCCTGGAAGTCTCCCAATCTGATTTCCCACCCCACGCTTCTGAAACCCAAACTTCTGTCACACCTTTCAAGGTGGTACACTCCCTCCTCCCTTAAGGTTATTGTGAGGAAGCAGAAAGGCCGGGTCAACCACATCCTTTGGTTGGGACATTCTGGGCCGGGGTGAAAGGTCACAGATCCAAGCGCTGATCAATCCCACTAGGCCCAGGGTCAGAGGTCACCAAAAAGGCAGGCCAGGACATCAAAAGGACCGATCACTAGTCAGTGAGAAGGGGGCGTGGTGCCTGGACCAGGTTTGGAGAGGAACCGGGAGAAAAGGGGCAGGGGGTGGGTTTGAGCTGTCACCGGGCCGGCGTTGTGGTTCCGGGTCGGCGGGCTGGGGGCCTCAGGTGCTGGTCCAGCACCGTGATCCGCTCCGGGAACAGCGCGTCCACATCGAACGGGAACTCCATGGCCCATTGTGCGCGGTTGGACCCGCCCCACACGACGTCACTTCCGCCCCTCCCTTCGCCGCACTGCCTCTGGGAGTCTTTATTTCCAGGAGCCCCGCCTGTAGACCCTGCCCCTAGCGTCCTGGCAACTGCCAGGGCCCCCCTTTTTTTGGCCAAACCAGCTGTATCCCTAGCAGTGCCACTCATTCCCATCTCTGCATCCCACGGCAGTGAGTGCCATGGCAACGCAGTCTTCCTAGGCCCAGTGTCTCACTAACCTTTTAGCCCCTCAGTGAAGTGGGCTATGCTGTGAATGTGAATAGCGACCCACAAAGGCATCTTGACAGAGTGGCACAGCTGCCCATCCCCAGCTTCTAGTCCCAGGCGTCACTGGCAAGGCTGGCTTAAGCCTGACCACTCATCTCCCCACAGCACCACCCAATTGCTTATATGAAAAGAACATCACTCAGCCCACCCCCGCTAATAGTATTCATGGTAAACAGCCCAAAGCAAACTAGAGACAGGAGAGTAGAGCTTTATTGTGTAAAAGCTGAGTTGGTATAAGTCTGAAACAGCAACAATGTTTAGCCCAGCCCATCTATTTACAATATATAGGGGTTGGGGTTTCCCATACACATCTGTCCTGCCCTCCCTCAGCCTCAAGATTTATCCCTATCAGCAACATTATTTCCTGGATTTGTCATTGGCTACAAAAGACACAACTCTTCAGGGTGATATCCCATCATATAAACCTACATACACATTATCTCCTAGTCCCTCTGGCTCTCTTCCCTTTTTTTTGAGACAGGGTCTGGCTTTGTCACCCAGGCTGGAGTGCAGGGGTGCAACTGCAACTCACGACAACCTCCGCCTCCTGGGATCAAGTGATCCTCCCTTAGCCTCCCCAATAGCTGGGACTACAGGCGTGCAGCACCACACCCAGCTAATTTTTGTATTTTTTTGTAAGCCACCATGCCTGGCCTCTCTTCCCAGTCTACGGCTCCTACAGAGCACTCTGAGGGTCTGTCTGCCCAGTGAAGGAGGCTTCCGCTGGTGCTGTAGGGGGCATCTTGGGCATTGACTCAGGTGGGGGGCCACTCTCTTCTCGGAGATGACCCTGGTAAAGCCGGCGAAGGCGTGACAGTTCTCTCTCTGGTGGCTGTTTCCAGTTGTACCATGGGTACCAGGGGTCACCTGAGATCAGGGTGGGGGCTGGCGGAGTAGCACTCACAGCCCCATGAGAGATACTGAAGTCACGGTCCCGTGGTTCAACCTGGGGGATGTGGTAAATGAGGAGACCTAAGGGATTAATAAAGAAGAGAAATTTAAGAGGGAATGAGGAGGGTGGTTTAGATGAAGAAAAAGGATTATAAAGGGAGGGACCAGTCAGAGCCACTGGGTACATTTATGTATGTTGTATACTGCAAACAGGTGAGACTGGCCCAGAGGGCAAATGTGGGCTGACATACTGCTGGGGCTCTTGCTTACAAAGCTATGCAGCCCTGAATAAGGACTATGAAGCTGCATCTATACCTTTTACTAATTTATGCAGCAATGCCATGTAGTCCAGGGTCAGACATTTATATAAAGATCTTCCTATGATCTTGCTATGGCATTGAGACCAGCAGTTGTAAAATAGGAGGGAAAGGGATGGAAAGACAAACACCAAGGAGACAAGGTAATGATAAAGTAAGACACTCAGCAGAAGGGACAGGGGACAATGGAATGTCAGAAGAGACTCAGGAAGAACATGCTGGTTGCTACCATCTTGAACAGGTGTGAGCATTTATATCCATAATCTAGCCCTAAGTCACCTTCCTTATACCTAAACAAAACCGCCGTGTGCCCCGTCTCATGCTCACCATGATCCCTGGCTTTCTGGATGGCCTGGGTCAACCTCTTGTGCTGCTTCACACAGACTCCTACGGGGAGAAAAATAACTTGTTCTTTAAGGCACAGTAAATAATAGAACACAACTGCTTCCGTATGGTGACAGAGGAGTAGATTGGGAAGGACTGGCTTTACCTAATGACCCCTTTCCCCTGACCTCTCCAAGGACCTCAGTTTCCCCATCTGCCCAATGGAAAGAATCTCTCCCACCTCTTGGAGAGCTGGGATAAAGATTTAGGAGGGTCTAGCCACTATAGAGAAGCTATTTAATGGTAAAGCCTCCAAGACAGGAAGCAGAACACAATTTAATGGGCAAGTGTGGTTAATTAGAGGGTTGACTTGAACAATCCACAGAGAAAGATTCAATAAAGAGAGAAGAGACTTCAGAGTTGGGGAAGGCAATCTGAGAGAGTAACAATAATAGTCCCTTCAGCCTTTATAGCTTGACTATAAGAAACTCTTGACAAACTGAACACTGATTGTACTGCCACCTCCAATAATGGTGAATTCAGATTTATTCTCTGCAAGGCTGGGCACGGTGGCTCATGCCTATAGTCTCAGCATTTTGGGAGGCTTAGGCAGGAGGATCACTTAAGTCAGAAGTTCAAGACCAAAGTGGCCAAAATGGTGAAACCCTGTCTCTACTAAAAATGCAAAAAAAATTAGCCAGGCACAATGGCACGTGCCTGTAATCCCAGCAACATGGGAGGCTGAGGCAGGGGAATTGCTTGAACCCAGGAGGTGGAGGCTGCAGTGAGCCGAGATCACGCCATTGCTCTCCAGCCTTGGGTGACAAAGTAAATGAGATTTCGTTGCAAAAAATATATATATATATTAGTCTCCACCGGGCACAGTGGCTCACGCCTGTAATACCAACACTTTGGGAGGCCGAGGTGGCTGGATCACCTGAGGTCGGGAGTTCGAGACCAGCCTGACCAACGTGGAGAAACCCCATCTCTACTAAAAATATAAAATTCACCAAGCATGGTGGTATGCGCCTGTAATCCCAGCTACTCAGGGGGCTGAGGCAGGAGAATCACTTGAACTTGGGAGACAGAGGTTGCAGTGAGGCAAGATCCTGCCATTGCACTCCAGCCTGGGCAACAAGAGTGAAACTTCGTCTCAAAAACAAAATTCTCTGCAAATTTGTCTTGCTTCAGAGCAGGGTTAGCAAAATTTTTCTGTCTAGAGTCATATAGTAAATATTTTAAACTCTGCAGGTCCTGTGGTCTCTGTCTCAGCTACTCAACTCTGCTATTGTAGCATGGAAGCAATTGTAGACAATATGAAAACAAATGGACATGGCAGTGGGCCAGATTTGCACTGTGACTGTAGTTAGGGAATAGATATAATCCTGAATTGTTAAATTTACAACTCCAAGTTTGGAAAATCTAATTCAATTGACAATGATATAAAATAACTTATGTGATAATTTGCGAGAAGTCTTTTGTAAAAGTGAAAAGACCCTATAGAAAGGAATTAATCACTGTTCATCAATTAAAAACTACATTTAGATAGTTTGCTTACAGAAGCACTTGCTTTTTTCTTTTTCCTTTTTTTTTTTTTTTTTTTGAGATGGAGTTTCACTCTTGATGCCCAGGCTGGAGTGCAATGGCGCAATGTCAGCTCACTGCAACCTCTGCCTCCTGGGTTCAAGCGATTCTCCTGCCTCAGCCTTCCGAGTAGCTGGGATTACAGGCATGCACCACCACGCCCAGCTAATTTTGTATTTTTAGTAGACACGGGGTTTCTCTACGTTGGTCAGGCATTGGTCAGGCTGGTCTCGAACTCCCGATCTCGGTGATCCGGCCGCCTTGGCCTCCCAAAGCGCTGCAATTATAGGCGTGAGCCACCACGCCCGGCTGTACTTGTCCTTTTCTTTTGTCCACATTTAATTGCTTTAGCCCCCAGTAAACCAAGATTTCCAAAAGGTTCAGCCAGACCTTTTAAGCTATAAGTAGGAGCCACTGAACGAATAACTATTGAACAACTACATAAACAAAACATGCCACAAGGAAAAGCTCTCTGGTGGTGCAGGGATGATGGGCTAACCTGTGTATAGAGAATGGAAGATGATACCCGTGTGGGCGCAGACAAACTGTTCCAAGAGCTTCACGTTCTGTAGGGGAAAGTGGTAGAGAAACGTGAGGAAAGAGGAAGGGAGAACAGCAAGATCTTTGGACACTGCAAGTACACAATCCCTACATACCCACATGGACCACCTTCACCCCTCTACAGCTCTCCAGGTGCTATCCTCTCACCCCTCTACAGCAATCCAGGTGCTATCCTCTCACCCCTCTACAGCTCTCCAGATGCTATCCTCTCACCCCTCTACAGCTCTCCAGATGCTATCCTCTCACCCCTCTACAGCTCTCCAGATGCTATCCTCTCACCCCTCTACAGCTCTCCAGGTGCTATCTTCCTTCATGTCCCAGTTGGGCTTCATCAATTCACTGAATCCATCCTTGCACATCCCATATTCTGTCACTGTGCTCCCAAAGAAATCTCTTATGCACAGGTTAAGTTCTTTTTTCTTTTCTTTGAGACGGAGTCTCCCTGAGTCGCCCCGGCTGGAATGCAGTGGTACGATCTCAGCTCACTACAACCTCCACCTCCCGGGTTCAGGCAATTCTCTGCTACTCCTCCCGAGTAGCTGCGGTTACAGGCGCCCGCCACCACACCTGGCTAATTATTTTGTATTTTTAGTAGAGACGGGGTTTCACCATCTTGGCCAAGCTGGCCTTGAACTCCTGACCTGGTGATACACCCACCTTGGCCTCCCAAAGTGCTGCGATTACAGGCGTGAGCCACCATGCCCAGCCTGCAGAAGTTAAGTTCTAAAGTCAGCCTTTAGGTGAAAAACTGGGGCTGGTCATTGGAAATCCCAGAAATCACCCAAAAAATGATATTGTAATGTGTATGTATAAACAACTAATGTATTTAATAGCATACTGAATATAATTTATATAGTAAGAATAATTTTACAGTTTACATAGAACAACCTTCACTCAGCAAATTAACTGTAGGAAATGAGACTCTTGAGAAAAAAGCAGATATACTGTGGAGTAGAATGCAAGCGGAATCACCTGTGCTACTAAATTTGTAACATTTCTCTCTCTCAGTTATATAATTAACTATAATCTCTGTTTTGTTTTGTTTTTGAGATAGAGTCTTGCTCTGTTGCTCAGGCTGGAGTGCAATGGCACAATCTTGGTTCACTGCAACCTCCATCTCCCAGGTTCCAGTGATTCTCCTGCCTCAGCCTCCCAAGAAGCTGGTACTACAGGCACCCGCCACCATGCCTGGCTAATTTTTTTTGTATCTTTAGTAGAGATGGGGTTTCACCATGTTGGCCAGGCTGGTCTCGAACTCCTGACCTCAAGTGATCCACCCACCTTGGCCTCCCAAGGGATTACAAGCATAAGCCACCGCATCTGGCCATAATCTCTTTTTATAACTAATCATATGCAGTCAAAACTGGGGAATTATCTATGGGACTCCTGAATAACCTGTGTCAGAAGGGTTCTTATTGCAGTCAAATACCCCCATTTTCTGACTGTTATCCAAATGCTCTACTGCTTCCCTGATGACCAGACATACAGCTTCTGCTCTAATACTTTCGCTGCAACCTCAGAAGAACACTTTCCTATTACCTATTTTATTAATGTAATGTTTTCAAATTCTTGGTTTTTTTGTTTTGTTTTGTTTTTTTTTTTGAGGAGTTTCGCTCTTTTGCCCAGGCTGGAGTGCAGTGGTGCAATCTCAGCTCACCGCAACCTCCACCTCTCGGGTTCAAGCAATTCTCCTGCCTCAGCCTCCCAAGTAGCTGAGATTATAGGCGCCTGCCACTATGCCTGGCTAATTTTTGTATTCTTAGTAGAGGCAGGGTTTTGCCATGTTGGCCAGGCTGGTCTCGAACTCCTGACCTCAGGTGAACCACTCTCCTCGGCCTCCCAAAGTGCTAGGATTACAGGCATGAGCCACCACGCCCAGCCAATATGTTTCCAAATTCTTTAAAGGAGCAAATCCTGTCCTTCTCACATATTGAAGGCTTTCTGGAAAACACTAGACTCTATCTTGCCCTCTGGCCTCACGTCCCAGCATGCCACTGAACATTGACAAGGAAATATAAAAAAACCTCAGGAAGAACGTGGGCCAATATACTTTGTAATAACTGTAAAGAATACAAACGAATCTTTGGATATTGCTCTCCCACTAGAAATAGCCATTTCGCTGGCTGGGCATGGTGGCTCACACCTCTAATCCCAGCATTTTGAGAGGCCGAGGCAGGCGGGTCATGAGGTCAGGAGTTTGAGACCAGCCTGGCCAATATGGTGAAACCCTCTTTCTACTAAAAATACAAAAAGTAGCCAGGCATGGTGGCACACGCCTGTAGTTACAGCTACTTGGGAGGCTGAGGTGGGAGAATCGCTTGAACCTGGAAGGCGGAGGTTGCAGTGAGCTGAGATCGCGACAGTGCACTCCAGCCTTGGCAACAGAGTGAGACTCAGTCTCAAAAGAAATAGCCATTTCTCTTACCTGCCAGTTTAGACTGTAAATTTCATAGGCATAGGATAAAACTTGCAGTACAATCCATAGTAGAAGGTAAAAGACTGGAGAGAGAAATGTTTTTATAATGCCAGAAACAGTTACTACAAAATAAACTGTAGGGCCTCCAGGATATACGAAGTGTGGGGCACCTACAGTAATCTCTTTGGCACTGCAAAGGGGCTCCTAATCTTTATTTTTCTTACCATAAAAAGAAAAGACTCTCCTTACCCTAAAGTCAACATGCAACTTGTGATCTCGGCAGATGGGGCAGGGATTCCCAGCAACTTTATTCCCACGCTGTAGAGAGAAAAAAACCAGCAGTTAAGGATGTTCAAACCCGTCAGAAAAAGTGCTGCTGTTACTGTTACTTGTGGCCTCTACCCCTACTCCACATCCCACTCTCAGAAACTCACAATACACGTTTTCCGAGTCCGCTGTGGGGGTACACCACCCTTGTGGTTGCGGCGGTAGTCAGCCCAGACAGGGCGAGAACCATATCGCTCCTGGTATTCTGAAATGAAAGATCATACAAGTTATTCCTGGGTGGGAGTGTAGTGGGTGGCTCTATCCACTTATCTTAAATCCTATCTGACCCTCCCTTTCCCCATTTAGAGGTACCTTCTGATTCCAGATATTTCCAGGGTTCATCCTTATAAGGAGAAATGGGAACTGGGGACAAAGAATCTTCCTCAGAGGGAGGTTTGGTGCAAAGAGTCTGGAGGGGAACCTATAAAGGAGCAGAAAAAAATAAAAGAATGAGTTCAAGGAAAGAACTCAATGGTTTGCTTATCACATTTTGGAAAGAGGGGGAATGCATACATATTGCATTAATGGAATATAACAGGAATACATATGTAAGTTAAGTATTTTTGTTGGGTTTAAACTGACATAAATCAACAACCACGCTCTTTTCTACAACTGGATCCTGAAAGAAAAGCTAAGTTAGCGGATATATGCTGAAAAACAATCTTATTTCAGAAGACAATTAAAAAGTCTAGTACAAGGCCCAGCGCAGTGGCTCACGTCTGTAATCCCAGCACTTTGGGAGGCTGAGGTGGGCGGATCATGAGGTCAAGAGATCGAGATCATCCTGGCCAACATGGTGAAACCTCATCTCGACTAAAAATACAAAAAATTAGCTGGGCGTGGTGGCATGTGCCTGTAGTCCCAGCTACTCGGGAGGCTGAGGCAGGAGAATCGCTTGAACCCGGGAGGCGGAGGTTGCAGTGAGCCAAGATCGCACCACTGCACTGCAGCCTGGCAACAGAGTGAGACTCCATCTAAAGAAAAAAGGAAAAAAAAATCTAGTACATAAAAGGTAGTCCTGCTTTTTGGAAATGAATTGATTCTGGTGGAAGAATAAAGAGGAAGGATATCTAGGTTCTCGGAACCAAGATGTGTGGTGGGGAGGGGATGCTGAAGACAGGTGAGTCTCCAAATCAATCCAATGAAGTCACTGAGTTGCCCATTTTCATAAAAGCTGAAAGTCAACAATCTACAGGGCAGAACAAACTTGAGTCCTAACGCTAGTTTTAAAGCTACCAAGGCTGTTATTAAGTCTGTGTTGACCTCTGTCACCACTCTTCAGTCCCACTTTAGGGAGTGGCAGCTGGGCAAGCCTTTCTATCTCACCGTGCCCCACCAAGAACCTCCAGAGAGGTGAGTACACAAGACTGGAGGGAAACCTCAATTCAAAGGACGGAGTTAAGCTCTCATAACTCTGATAAGAAACTGATTTAATAAAGAGAGCTGAGAAACTGTCCTCAGGTCGTAAGAATATATCCTGACCTTACTGGGAAATAGCAAGGTGGGTAGAAATTAGGATCCCTAATTTCCCTAAGGACATTCCTGAGCAACACAGATTTAGACACGACCTGCACAGTTAAGAGCTGGTTGTGGCGCTCGCTTGGGGAGCACATATGTTACGCTAAAATTGCAACGATACAACATTAGCATGGCCCCTTAATTATTTAAATAATTTTCAAAAAGCTGGTTATGCATAACTGAGGGTGGACGGGGGTCAAGTCTATCACTTAATTATTTTACTGAGATGGCATTTTGGAAGAAGGATGACACCTAACCCTGGGGCTTAGTCCTCGGCTCGGGATTAGAAAACGCGCGGTGTATGGGAGGGGGTTGCTGGAAGTACTGCCTAGACAGCTAAGATATAAACACGTGGGAAGGTCTCCACTCGTGGATTCCTGACAGCGGAGCGACGACCTAGAGAAGGTATAACCAACTTGGGGTTGTGCAAAATGTCCTTCGAGAAGTTACCTGAACTCTGTGGGCACCTCGGAAGAGAGAAAGCATAGGAAGCCGCCTCAGCAGGGTGTTTAATACGGACGCCGCCATCTTGACGTACGCCCAGCACGGGAATGGAAGGAAAGGCAACTGCGCATGCTTCAGGAAACTGACTAGGGCAGGGCCAAGGACAAGCCCGCAGTGCGGAAGGCGGCCGCACGTTTGCGTCAGGACGGAAGCGTGAAACGGAAGGCATGGGCGGAGAAGCTAATTTCAACTGCGTCACAATCGAATTAGACCTCAAAATTGCATTTTTTCTTGGCCAGTCACTACGACTCTTAGATCTCTTTGTTAGAGTTTGCCTTTTAAGCAATTTTGAAGGCGATTTTTATCGAGATCCTCTCAGTGCGCATGCTCCGGCACGTTTCTACCAACCCTGGGTGAGAAATGTTCTCCAGGGCGGAAGTGGCGGAAGCAGAGGAAAGGGAGGTGCTGGGCTCTCTGGTCACGCGCACGCAACAGGGGGGCAGAAAGGAGGCGGAAGAGAGTGCCGGGGAAGGGGCGGAGCAAAGGTGAAGTGAGACTAGCCAATCAGCTGGCGAATTGTCGTTTAGGTTGACCAATGAGTTCACGCCTCGCGTATAATGTCTCGCGACAAGGGCGTTTCACTAGCACGTTTGGGCGCGTTGGGCGGCGTCCGGGTATAAAAGACTCCACCCGAGCGGGCGGCCGCCATTCTGGGGTTCGTTTAGAGGTAAGTTTACCTACCTTGTTGTTTAGTGGGTAAAATTTTGCGGAGAGCGTTGGATCTGGGAAGCGGGGTAGGGATGGGTTCATTTGAGAGCCACGGCTTAAAGCGGCTGCGATCAGGATGGGACACAGAGGTTTGTTTGGGGACAGCAAAGATGGCATTTCTGGGTGTTTTGAAGCAACCCGTACTGATTACATCTTTCTCCCTTGTGTTCCTTTTATCCCAGGTTTGAATTTTCTCGGAGAAAGACAGGCCGACCACGAGGAAAACAGAAACAAGCCGCAGCAACATCTAAGCCCTTGAAAGGATCCTGAGAGAGGGGGGAAAGGGAAAACAGCAGCCACCAGCCCAACCACTTGTGTCTTCTGCCCCTTCCCACCTATCTTGCCCACCCCACCAGCCCACGCTGCTTGGGACTTGAAATCTGTGGCCGAAGGACCGTCACCACATAACTTGAAAAATAATCAACCACCCTCCCTTCCCAAACCACCCAAATTCACTCATCCAGCGTTTACTTTTTTGAATCCACTCAGAACTTTTTTCTGCGACCCCCCTCCCTAAATGGAGTTGGGTGGGGGGGGAAATGAATACTGAGTTGGCCTTTATTTTTTAAAAGACTTTTTGATCCAATGAGGCCCCCTAAATAATTGAGTTTTGGGTCCTGGTTGGTTGTTTTATTTTTTTTCCTCCAAAATTTTACCCCCTCCCCCCTGAGCCCGAGGTGCTGACGTCGCAAAAAAATTGGATAGTAAGTGTCGAATTTTCAAAAACCAGCCTTGCAACAAGAAGTCAACGTTTCCCGTTGTGAAACCAAAAATAATGAGAGGAAGAAATGAGACCATAGAACAAATAGAGAACTGGAGAAGGACCAATCTGGTCACTTAATCTCCATTAAAAAGGGCCTGTGGGTCTAAACAGTCTTGTTCTCTCTCCCCTACCACCTATCTCTTCCCTGCCCTGCTGCAGGCAAAGAGAGGGTGGAGGGAGGGCCAGCAAGTGAGGATTTTGATGGTTAACCCTTGGTAATCCAGCCAATTTCCAGACTGCCAAAGCCATACGTGTTTATATAAGGAGGAATGGTTACCTTCCTCTGGTTAGCAGCAGTCTTCGAAAGGGTTAATGAGCTCACATACAAGAGATGGTGGATCTTGTGGCCCAGAAGTACCACTTCTTTGTGTGTGAGACAAGCAGGGTGCCTTTCAATTTGCCAGATTAATAAGCAATCTGTACATAAAGATTGCAGGGTAAGGAGATGGGCAGAGAGAAATAGTAGCTCGCTATAACTTTTTAAATGACTGTTAAATCCTCTCAATTTTAATGTAATTTGTTTGGGGTATATTTGTGTGGTTAAAATAGGTGGCAATCTAGGAATAAAGATTGCAAGACACTTAGGACAAAATATAATCTTAGTGCCAGTACATACAATAGTTGGGGAGGTAAAGAATGTCTTATAATTGTTGCAGATTGCATAGGTATTTAAAAGCAAAAGAGTGATTAACATTTTAACTTGATATTTTTTGGTGGGGGAGGTACAGTTAAATAGAGGGTGGAAAGGTTGGGTAATGTGGAATTTAGGAGTATAATTTTAAAAGCCATTTAGTGCAATTGAATGCTAGCTTTCTAAAAGATTTGTGTCGTTAAAAGGAATTTTTTTCTTCCCTGCTTCAATATGGCGACTTTCCTTGTCCTTTTGTCTTCCAAGCGGCGTTGCAGGTTGTGTCTTGACCCATTTTTTTTCCTGTCCTCCCACCTCAACCCTATTTGTTGAGAGGGGTCCAAGTCCTTCCTCCCCCTTTCCCTCTATAGGGAGGATGGGGGTGGTCGATGGTAGCCGGTTGAACCTCCGTTGCAAATTCAGTTCTTCCCTGCAGAAAATTGTTCTAATATTTTGATTGCTTTAATTTTCACTACGCTCTTACTGATCAAAATAGGTCAAAGATTATTCACGATGGGGAACTGGCTTTTGGCTTTTTTACTAAAAAGGTGTTTTTATAATGTAACTGAAGCTACCGGCAGAGCTGGGTGGCTTTTTAAAGTTCGAGTCCTCTTTCTCCATTACAAAATGGCGTCCCTCCGTCTTTGTTGTTTTTCTTCCCCTTTTGCCATCCTGAGCTTAGGGCCGCCCTAGAAACTTGGTCAAGGGGGAGGAGCAGCCTTGAAAGGTGATGTAATCAGCTTTCTTCCTCTTTTCTCCACCCTCTTGAAGCTCCACCCCTGAGCAGATGCCTTTGCACTCCCTGTGCTCGTGGCTGCTAGGGAGAAGACATTTTCCTAATTTTCATTATATAAAATACCTTAAAGGGATGAGAGCTTATAGGAATTAAGTATTAAGGCTGTCCATCTCCTTGGGTAGTTCTAGTTTTTATAGAACCAGTTTTTATTTTCACTTTCACTCATCACAACTGCTTGTAATTTTTCCCCACTTCAGCTGCCAGGGGTGAAAAACAGGGAAACCCAAGACTGGGAAGCTTTGAGGATGTGTGTGAGCGTGTGTGTATGTATATATGTGTGTAGAGGGAGATGGGAAAGACACAAGGGCTTGCGAGAGTACCTTCGAGATAAACGGGCCTGATGACACTGAAATGTGCCATTTCTGCTCAGGAACCAGTCTTTGGGCCTCCTGCATTTGGTCGCTTTGTGTAATGAGAATCGGGGGAAGGTGGATACTTCTAGGACTTTCTTCTAAATCGCCCTCATTCCCACCTCTCAGTTTGGGGATAAACTGTATTCAGTGCTGTATCACGTTCTGCACTTGCTTAGTTCCTGTACATTGGTACTAGGATAAGAAGTGAATCTTTAGGAAAGGAGGCGGCAGTTGTAAACTCAAGGCAGGGGGAATCAAGCTACGGTTTCTGGTAAGCAAAACCTTTCTGGTATTACATTTCACAACTTTCATTTTTTTTTTTCCCAAAGAGCCACCTTTTTTGAATTTCTTTTTCCTTCCCTTCTAAAAGAAATTCCTTGAAAGCATTAATGAAAAAATGATGTCCTCTTCATTTTTCAACTCATGCAGTGCTGTGGCAGTTGGTGCATGTTCAGAAGCCATGCCCTATCTGAGGGTGGTATTGGGTGTCTGGTTCCTTTCTTCCCCCAACTTTTTCAAAGCCAAATCTTTATCAGACTCTCCATATAATTTTAATATTTAAAAGTCCTGCACTGAAGCGTGGAGGTTCTAGGCAGAATTGGAAAGCACAACTGCCCTGTGGTGACGTGGGTGAGACTTAGGGCTAATTTTCTACTGGGTACAGATTCTCAAATTATTACTTAAACTTCTGGATTGGATGGGAGGGACTCTTCCACATGTCTATTGACCACAAGTTTTTTTTGTTTTGTTTTGTTGTTTTTTTTCTTTTAAGCAGTTTGCCATGTGCCTCTGCAGCATATCTTCCTTGGGAGCTGAACATTCTACCCACTGGGGTTCCTGATATCTAGTGAGCCAGGGGATTAATAAAGAAGATCTTCCTTAACATGAGAGATGGGAAGCAAGGTCTACTAGGGGAACCACATCCATTCAGAGAATCTTGGAAAAGCTGATCCTTGTAGTTTGTGGCCAGAGTTCCAGTCTGGGGTCTTTTTCTATGAGTTGGGGTGGTGTATCATTTTGCATCTTTATTGAAAGGCAGATAAGCTTTTGAGGAGCTCATGTATCAGGTTTGCAAAATGACTTTGAGGGGTAGGGGCTTACTACTTGGAAGCAAGCTATGACCTTGTGATGAATCACCTGAGAGACATAATTCAGTCCACTATTGAGTCAAACTAGGAAATGCCTAAAACACTGAAGAAAGGAAGGGGAACATGAGTTAGGTACAAATCATTTTCATTTCCAGAAGTGCCTCTAAATTAAGGTAAATTTGGGAGTTTTTTCTCCTTTTGTTAGAAGACAGTTATTTTTTAAAGAACTCTGACTTGCACAGAATTTTTATCCTGAACCAATTCAGTCCTGTTCATTGGTGATGGATGTGGAATAACTTTAGCTATGCTGGATATTTTTTCACCCTATTTAATTGAACAGCCCTCAAGTAAAATTCATTTTGAAGGCAGGAGTTGGTGTCACAGACGTTTATCTCTGGTAAAAGTGGTAGAAAATTCCCCAGTGCCTTGTGCCAGTAGAGTATGGCTCTGCCTGAAACATCTCCATAAGGAAAGCATAGCTTAGGATGAGGTGGACGTAGGCCAGGGGGTTGCTCCCTCACTCCCCACCCTCTGTATGTTCTGCAGTCAAGGAAATAGCAGCTCATTAAAAAAAGACATAATCATGCCCTGGATTATTCGTGGTTCCAGAAAGCTTTCTCAAGCTTTCATTCTAGACTCCAGATCCTGAGTAGGTAATGTTACAACACTTAGTCACAGCCCCTGCCTGCCTTCATCAACTCAGTTTGCCTTCTCAGCTGTAGCCCTGTGCCCGGAATGTTGGACTTTACATTCCTTCCCACTTCAGTGCCTTGGAACTTGTTTGGTTTTTTCCCAAAATATACTGACTTCCAAGTAAGGAAACTAGGTTATAAGACACTTGGGGTCCTTAATTTTAAATAAGAATGAATCTGCCTAAAGGAAGGCCATCATGAGAAAACCCACTTAGATTTTATCAAGATTGGTGCTAATGAGACAAAATTTCACTTACATTTCCAAAATATAAGTGGTGGAAAATGAATGTTTAACACTAATTTTGCTTTGTCTCTTAGCTTCCCTTTGACTATTAATGTTTTTTATTCTTGTTTATACAAATGGGAATAAAAAAGTCCTTGGATCCCATTCCCAGCAGAGGGCTCTGGACAGAATTTAGCTTTGTACTCATTGGTCCATTTTTCTAAGACTGGCTCTTCTGTCTTGTCTCCCATCCTCTGAAGGAACACTTGAGCTCAGATGACAGTTTATTTAGTGTCTGAAGGAAGTAGAGGTAGCTGGTCTATTTATTGGCTTAGCTTGCAGTTGGATATGCCAAAGGGAATTCTCCAGGGTTATATATATTCAGCCCTGGGTTTGAACCAGTCAGGTCAAGGGGAACTGGTTTGAAATGATGTTTAATTCAAGGCCTTTTGTCAAGTTGCATATATTATGCTTTGGGAATCTAATGGTAGGTGTATGTGTGTGTATATATAGAGTTTTAAAAATTTCTTAGTCTCTTGATTGCTTATGATATGTTATTATTGGAACCCATACATTGCTTTTCCAGACTCCAACAGATGTGATATCTGTTTTATATGTCCCTTTATCATATCTCTTTATAGTTTCTATAGATCACTTTATATTATCTCACTACATGGGAAGAATACCTTTATTTCTGTGTCTGTGTAAGAATCACCATACTTGAGTGGATTTGGCCCACGAACGTCTAATCTTTTCCAGTATTCTCCTTGAATGTTTTTTCTCTGACCTCAGGTTCCACTTGTACTTGTAGAGGTTCCAGGGCAGCAGTGACTTCTCAACATTTCTTGCCTCATCTCTCCCTTTGTTCGGCCCACAGGTTATGATCTCCAGAGCCAAGATTATACTTCTTCCCTTCCTGGCTGCCTCCTCCCTGCTGCTGCTGCTGCTCGCCTAGGTTGTTAGGACCTACACATTTGGAAATTTATTGACCTTTTTGTTGGGAGGGCTAAAAGGCTGAGATTGTTATGCTTATGTTTTTTCTTTTGTTTTGAGAACAAATAGAATTAATTTGCATTATCTTACAAGAAACCTATGTTTTTTCCGGCACAAAAATACTCATCTTTGTAAAATACTGATTTTTCTACCCTTCTGCTGGGATTGTGTCTATTACCTCTGTGCTAGATGTAGGATGAGGAAGGTTTTGTTCTTGCCTCTTCCTTGCTACCCAGTGTTGGCCTTATTGCCCAAAGGCAGATATTGCTGAAATGGCTTTCTTTTTTGGTGGTTTTTTGTTTGTTTGTTTGTTTTTGAGACAGGGTCTTACTCTGTCGCTCAGGCTGGAGTGCAGTGGCACAATCACAGCTCATTGTAGCCTCAATGTCCCTGGGCTCAAGCAGTCCTCCCATTTTCCCACCTCAGCCTCCTGGGTAGCTGGGACTACAGGTGCACACCATCATACTCAGCTTATGTTTTGTAGAGATGAGGTTTCGCCATGTTGCTGAGGCTGGTTTCAAACTCTTATGCTCAAGGAATCTGCCCACCTTGGCCTCCCAAAGTGCTGGGATTACAGGCATGAACCACAGCACCTGGCCTCTTTTTTGGTTCTTAGAAGCAAGTATTTAGAGGCAGTGTAGATACAAATCCCAATCAGAACAATATTGATTGTAAATTACCTTTCTGGAACTTCAGTTCTGCCCTGTCCCATAAAAGGAGCTTAGCTTTTAACTAATTCCTTTTCCAACCTGGTCTAAAACAGCTGCTTAAAAGGGAATTTTTCTAGCATTTGACTTTATTCCATTCTTTAGTTTCCATGGTTTTCAGTTTTAGGCTTTTCTAGGGGATCCACAGCGTGATTTTTGAGGAGAGGACCAGATTTACATCTTTGCTTTTGAAAGCACAAACCACTAGCTTCCGTTTAACATGGAGACAGTAAAAACTTGTGCAGTGTTTGGTTAATGAGTGACAGTCTATTCAAGGCCTAGGAGGACCTGCTTGATTTCCTTGCATCCATTTGTCTCAATATCTGGCACCTACCTTCAGATCTCCTTAGGGAAGGATTCTGTTTTCAAGTTTTGTTTTGTTCTCTATCATCTACCACTTCAGCTGATAGATATCTTGCCTTATGTCGTGATTATGACTCTTAATGGGCTAAGATAAAAAGGAATCAACTCTTACAAGATATGTAGCTCAAACACCCAAGATTTGGCCCAATTTCTGTCAAGCTATAGGCTGTTTTTCAAGCCAGATTTTTCAGCAACTAGGGAAGACAGGACTTAACAATAGGTACAAATGCCCTGGAGAGTTGAACATCTTGTTATGAGAACTGAATCTTAGCTCTAGTACGATCTAGTGAAGTTCAGCCATCCTAGGAAGGTGCTGCTGGGAGGGAGGGACAGGTGTGCTGCTCTAGTCCTCCAATCGAATTGCTTTCCTGTTCAGTCACATATGCTCCCCATGTTTAACTTGCTAGGGCTATTTTCTCGGTAGTGGCAAGTGGTCTGTGTTGATTTTTCGTATCTAAAAAATAGCATAGTTGAATAGTCACTATACTTTGTCAGATGTAGAGATGTGGTTTATTAGAGGGCCTACTCGGGTAGTCCTTGCCACCCATTTATTCTGTGGGTTTGTTTGTTTTGTCCTCTTACCATAGAAACCACCATCATGGGTTCTGGTCCCATAGACCCCAAAGAACTTCTCAAGGGCCTGGACAGCTTCCTTAACCGAGATGGGGAAGTCAAAAGTGTGGATGGGATTTCCAAGATCTTCAGGTGAGTCTTTACCCTTTTTTGGATTCATTGTGAGTAGAGAATATTGTGTGTTAAAATATGGCTGCAGTTGAGGCAGACTGGAATGATCCTGGAAAGGAAAGGGAAAGACAGTCAGTGCAATAGGATTAAAATCTAACAATTTTAGGGTAAGGGATAGGAAAAGATGATCACTTGGTTTCTGACCATAGCGGAAGCTGGAGATTTGGACGTCCACAGTCCCAAGGGAGTCATATGTTGGAATGAGAGCAGGGTAGCCTGGTAACAGAATTCTAGATTGTTTAGGTTCATGTTCCACCTACCTATAATGTTATTTTCTTTCAGGGATTCTCAGGTTCAGGGGAGAGTAAATAAGCCAGTCTTGAACAGACTATTAGGGACAGTTGTTGAGGGCTAGCCGTATCACCTGGGGGCAGAATGACATTCATCCTGTGTGTTAGGGAGGCAGTGATGCTCTCCTCCCCAGGTCAGGGACTTCGGTGTCTCTGTTCTCCCATAAGTTTCCATGTTGCACTGGATCCATCCCATCCTCCTAGAGGTATATGTGACTCCCCCTCTCTGGAGCAAAGTCCCAAATCATCAGGAATCTCTAGGCAGTTCACAGATTAGAGAGGCGCTTTTGCTAAGAGAAGAGATACTGGCTGCTTCATTTCTAACCCTCACTCATATCCTGCAGTTTGATGAAGGAAGCACGAAAGATGGTGAGTCGATGCACTTACTTGAACATTCTCCTGCAGACCCGTTCAGCAGAAATACTGATCAAGTAAGTGGGGATCTGGATGGTTGGAATGGGAAGATGTAGCTAAAAGATGGGGTGGTGAGGCATGGGGTTCCAGGGTCATTGATGGGAGACTGGGATCATGGGATGTGGTACTTTCAAAACCTAGAAAGGGCGTTACTGATAGACTCTCCTGCCTGCCTGCAGGTTTATTGACGTTGGTGGCTACAAACTTCTTAACAATTGGCTGACGTATTCAAAGACAACCAACAACATTCCCCTCCTCCAGCAAATACTACTGACCCTGCAGCACCTACCACTCACTGTAGACCATCTCAAGCAGGTACCTTTAGTCTTTAAACCCTGATTCTTCTTTTTTTGGTTTAGTCTAACAGATGAAAACTCACACTGACTGATGTTGGCTGTGATCTTGGGCCTGTGAGATAGAATGGCAGAAAAAGAATTTAGAATAAGACTTGGTTTGAATTTATCTCCTTTAATAGGTGTGTGGCGCCTGGGTGCGGTGGCTCACGCCTGTAATCCCAGCACTTTGGGAGGCTGAGGCGGGCAGATCACGAGGTCAGGAGACCGAGACCATCCTGGCTAACACGATGAAACCCCATCTCCACTAAAAATACAAAAAATTAGCCAGGCATGGTGGCATGCATTTGTAGTCCCAGCTAATCAGGAGGCTGAGGCTGGAGAATCGCTTGAACCCAGGAGGTGGAGGTTGCAGTGAGCCGAGATCACACCACTGCACTCCAGCCTGGGTGACAAAGCGAGACTTGTCCCCCACCCCCAAAAAAAAGAATGTGTCAGCCGGGTGTGGTGGCTCACACCTGTAATCCCAACACTTTGGGATGCTGAGGTGGCTGGATTGCTTGAGCCCAGTAGTTTGTTTATTTATTTATTTATTTATTTTTTTTTTTTTTTGAGACAGAGTCTCGCTTAGTCGCCCAGGCTGGAGTGCAGTGGCGCAATCTCGGCTCACTGCAAGCTCCGCCTCCCGGGTTCACGCCATTCTCCTGCCTCAGCCTCCCGAGTAGCTGGGACTACAGGCGCCCGCCGCTTCGCCCGGCTAATTTTTTGCATTTTTAGTAGAGACGGGGTTTCACCATGTTAGCCAGGATGGTCTCGATCTCCTGACCTCGTGATCCGCCCGCCTCGGCCTCCCAAAGTACTGGAATTACAGGCGTGAGCCACCGCGCCCGGCCGAGCCCAGTAGTTTAAGACCAGCCTGGGCAAAAATGATAAGACCCTGTCTCTACAAAAAAATAAAATTTACCCAGATGTGGTGGTGGTGGTGCATGCCTGTAGTCTCAGTTATTTAGGAGACTCAGGTGGGAGAATCATTTGAGTCTGGGAGATTGAGGCTGCAGTGAGCCAAGATTGCGCCACGCACTCTAGCCTGGGCAAGACAGTGAGACTCCGTCTCAAAAAAAAAAAAGGTGGGGGGGAGCATTGTAACTTTTGTCATTTTTAGCTCTAAGTGGAATTATTTGCCTCCTGGCATTTACCTTTCTGTTGCTCCCATCTCTCATAGAACAACACAGCTAAACTGGTGAAGCAGCTGAGCAAGTCAAGTGAGGATGAAGGTAGTGTGCCGCTCCTGCTCTCTCATGGGCTTTTCTCTATTACTTCCACTTCATTACCTTAATATCTTTTCCCATCCTTGGATTGTCGCTTCACTTTTCTTTTTCTGTGTCACCTTGCTTTTTTTTCCTTCTTTTAAAGAGAAAGTTCCTCTAACCTGTACCCTGTTTCCTGTTCTCAATTCCAAAGTTGTTCATTTCTCTGTTGCTGAATATAAGGCGCCATACTTTAACTGGAAGCTGATTCCTAAGATTGCTTGTTATAAAACACATACACTTAAAATTCACTGTGGGAAATAGTATCATCCTAGCGTGTCTCATCATCGTTCACTTCTGTTTTTCTAACTATAGCATATTCTGGGAACTTTAATAACTGTTTTCCTAACAATAGATGTACTAGTTCTACCAGTAAACATATTCCTGTAGGACATGGGCAAAATCTTGACTCTTGAAATATATCAAAGCGCTGGGCGCAGTGGCTCACACCTGTAATCCCAGCACTTTGGGAGGCCGAGGCGGGCGGATCACGAGGTCAGGAGATCGAAGCCATCCTGGCTAACAAGGTGAAACCCCGTCTCTACTAAAAATGCAAAAAATTAGCCAGGCGTGGCGGTGGGCGCTTGTAGTCCCAGCTACTTGGGAGGCTGAGGCAGGAGAATGGTGTGAACCCGGAGGCGGATCTTGCAGTGAGCCGAGATTGCGCCACTGCACTCCAGCCTGGGTAACTGAGCGAGACTCCATCTCAAAGAAAAATAAAGAAATATATTAAAGCTCTGATTCTTTCCTTTTCTAAAAGAGTTGTGGAGCTTCTGGCAAGGACCATACAGTTCTGTCTTGAAGACAAAGCCTGTCTCCTTTAGAAATTTAGAGTTTCCTTTATCTCTACCCAGGCACACAAGATACCAGTTTCCCACCAAGTGAGCAGTAATCTATTTCCAACTGGCTTAATTGTGTTGCTCTCTTTAAATATATATTTAATTACCATCATTCCTTTAGATATTGAAATTTGTATATTCCCTGTCGGCTGTAGTTAAGTCTCACCGGAACCATAGTTATCAGTTACTCCAGAAAGGTTTTAGGATATTCCTGCATTGAAGTTCATGTTGGCTTAGGTATAGAAATTGCTAATTGTATGACTGTTTCAAAAAGTTATGTTTTAGTGTTCTGTGAAAATCTTACTATTAAATGACAAATTATGAAATAAGTCTATAAGTGGAAATGTTGGCCAGAAGAGAGGTGCCATAGATCAGAGATGTTATTTGCCAAGTACAAAAGGAAAGAGTTATAAAAGTATTTTTTCATTTAGAAACAAATTTTATGCTTGTTTTTACATCTATAAAGGAAAATAAAAAGTCTTCAGATTGTTGTAACAATTAGGTGTGTTATACGTAAAGCAACTAATGTAGCTTTTTAAAAAAATGTCAGTAGTTTTTGAGGAACTGGTGGATTTTGGTTACATGTATAAGTTCTTTAATGGTGATTTCTGAGATTTTGGTACACTCATCACCCGAGCAGTGTACACGGCACCCAGTGTGTAGTCTTTTACTAATGAAGTTTTTAACCACATATTCTGAAATAAATATTAGGTCTTTTTACTCCAGAGTGGTGCGATGACATCAGAGTTGAAAGTTATTTGAGTAGAACACAACTCTTAATTCATTGTTCCATTGTTTAAGAGTTTGGTTTTTAAGCATATCTCATGTTCTTCTTAAAACTTTGGATTACTTTCTCCATTACATAGATTTTCACAATATTTTCTCAAACCTCCCATTTTCTGTTCCTGGAAGAATATTTTACATTATTAGGCATTTCCCCTTTCTCTCACCTGCAGAGCTCCGGAAATTGGCCTCAGTCCTTGTCAGCGACTGGATGGCTGTCATCCGCTCTCAGAGCAGTACTCAGCCTGCTGGTAAGCTCCTTAGTCCTTTATCCTTTGTATTTATTTCTTTCCTACTGGGATGTGGCCTTTAGGTACTCCCAGTCTGCTTCACCTCTGACAGTGTTTAAATAAAATCCATTTCTGCTTTGTTTTTTCATGACAGAGAAAGATAAGAAGAAACGTAAAGATGAGGGGAAAAGTCGAACTACCCCTCCTGAGCGACCTTTGACAGAGGTGAAGGCTGAGACCCGGGCCGAGGAGGCCCCAGAGAAGAAGAGGGAGAAGCCCAAGTCTCTTCGAACCACAGCACCCAGTCATGCCAAGTTCCGTTCCACTGGTAAGACTGGCGGCTGGCCTCTGGAGGGTTCGTGTGCATGTGCACACCCAGAGCCTTATGGGGGAATCATTTGATGTGTGATATGTTAATCGTAAGGAAGAGAGAAGATTAGCGGAGGAAGCTTTGGTTACAAGGTTAGAAGAACATTTGCGGGTGAGAACGGGAGGAAAATTCAGGGGTTTAGGGGTTTGAGTTCAGCTGCCCACACCATGCTTCTTTCCCCAGGACTAGAGCTGGAGACACCATCCTTGGTGCCTGTGAAGAAGAACGCCAGCACAGTGGTGGTTTCTGACAAGTACAATCTTAAACCTATCCCCCTCAAACGTCAGAGGTATGGACCATATTCTCAGGTTCTGAATGGGGTGGATCTGTGGACACAAGGGAGCAAGAGGGGGTGAGTCAGAGATGTTGATGACGGTTCCTCTTCTGACAGCAACGTAGCTGCTCCAGGAGATGCTACCCCCCCTGCAGAAAAGAAATACAAGCCACTCAACACAACACCTAATGCCACCAAAGAGATCAAAGTGAAGATCATTCCGCCACAGCGTGAGTCTAAAGTGGGGAGATGTACTTTGAATTAGGAGCAAAGTCTTTTTTTTTTTTTTTTTTGAGACAGTCTCGTTCTGTTGCCCAGGCTGGAGTGCAGTGGCACGATCTTGGCTCACTGCAAGCTCCGCCTTCCGGGTTTACGCCATTCTCCTGCCTCAGCCTCCCGAGTAGCTGGGACTACAGGCGCCCGCCACCATGCCTGGCTAATTTTTTGTATTTTTAGTAGCGATGGGGTTTCACCATGTTAGCCAGGATGGTCTCAATCTCCTGACCTCATGATCCACCCGCCTCGGCCTCCCAAAGTGCTGAGATTGCAGGCGTGAGCCACCGCTCCTGGCCAGGAGCAAACTCTTATGGGAACGAATGTCTCTGGGAACGAGAAGTTTTTTTCCCTTCTCTTTTATTATTTCCCTCCATTTTCCTTTGATTTCTTGGTACCCTTTACTTTTTGTACCTCTGGAACTCCCGTTTCCGGTGTCACTTAGGAGTAATTTTAGAGATAAGATAGGGAGGTGTGCCATTTTGTGACTGGTCAGGGGCGCTTGGCAAGGTGATTTGTCGTGTTCACAGGGGCTCACTTCACCAGTTACCTGAGCTATAATTCACATCCAAAGCTATGGCTTGCCTGCCACAAGAAACCTAGAATAACAAGAAGAATATCGTGTGTCAATCCTCCTGCATGTGCTTCCTGGTCCTCTTGAGCTTGTCGTGTCCAAAGTTGAGGCAGGCTCTTCATTGGCTCGTTTTATGCCTAGATTGTGTTTGCAGGTGTAGGATTGTGAAGGAGGTCTGATGATGCCATTTGATGCTCTTTCTTTTTGTAGCTATGGAGGGCCTGGGCTTTCTGGATGCTCTCAATTCAGCCCCTGTTCCAGGCATCAAAATTAAGAAGAAGAAAAAAGTGCTGTCACCTACAGCTGCCAAGGTATGGGCTCCCAAAAGTAGGTTTCAGTGAGAGTATAAAAGGTAAAGTAGAAGAAAGGGCACAGCAGCTAGGAGTTGTCCGGGAGGACAAGAGGCGTTTTGCCTTGGATATAGACTGGTGCAGGTGAGACCAGTGTGGAGACAGAGTCTTCCTTTATATAGGAACTGTTGGGGGATTGTGCCTGGGACCCTGGACTAATTGCCTTGCCCTTGGCTTTCCAGTCAGTTCACTTCCTTTTCTTTCACAATAGCCGAGCCCCTTTGAAGGGAAAACGAGCACAGAACCAAGCACAGCCAAACCTTCTTCCCCAGAACCAGCACCGCCGTCTGAGGCAATGGACATAGACCGTCCAGGCACCCCGGTTCCCCCTGTTGAAGTCCCAGAGCTCATGGATACAGGTAATCTAGAAACTGGTTCAGTTTGGGGGGTTTTCTGAAAGGAGGGATCTGGGTCTGAAACCTCTTCTGCTTCCAGCCTCTTTGGAGCCAGGAGCTCTGGATGCCAAGCCAGTGGAGAGTCCTGGAGATCCTAACCAACTGACCCGGAAAGGCAGGAAGAGGAAAAGTGTGACGTGGCCTGAGGAAGGCAAACTGAGAGAATATTTCTATTTTGAATTGGATGAAACTGAACGAGGTAAGAGGTCATTTCCTATGTAATAGGTGTGTTTAAGGGATTTTAAAAGAACTTGGTTGTGCTTACTTTCCCTCTTGCTTTTCTTCCTCTGCCGATAGTAAATGTGAATAAGATCAAGGACTTTGGTGAGGCAGCTAAGCGAGAGATACTGTCAGACCGACATGCATTTGAGACAGCGCGGCGTCTGAGCCATGATAACATGGAGGAAAAGGTGCCCTGGGTGTGCCCCCGGCCCCTGGTTCTGCCGTCACCGCTTGTCACCCCTGGAAGCAATAGCCAGGAGCGATATATCCAGGCTGAGCGGGAGAAGGGAATCCTTCAGGAGCTCTTCCTGAACAAGGAGAGGTGAGCAGAGTGGGATTCCTGCCCTGGGATGTTGAGTGCTTGGACACTCCTGAGGGGAACGTGAGCTGGGGTAATTAAGGGGTGGAGGTTAGAAATTACTTTCAGGGCCTGAATTAATAACTTGACTATCATTCTACTATTTTCCCTCACCTGTGCTGTTCCTGATAGTCCTCATGAGCCTGATCCTGAGCCCTACGAGCCCATACCCCCTAAACTCATCCCCCTAGATGAGGTAAGTCAGTGTTATGTGATGATGGAAGTTGTGATGGTCATTGAATTCAGTGCATCTTTCATGTGAGAATGTCTCTGTTCTGTCAGTCCTAATTTTTTTGTTCTTCTTTCAGGAGTGTTCCATGGATGAGACTCCGTATGTTGAGACCCTGGAACCTGGGGGGTCAGGTGGCTCACCTGATGGGGCAGGAGGCTCCAAGTTGCCTCCAGTTCTGGCCAATCTTATGGGAAGCATGGGTGCTGGAAAGGGCCCCCAAGGCCCTGGAGGAGGAGGCATTAATGTCCAGGAGATCCTCACTTCCATCATGGTATGCGCCCTCTTTCCCCTTTTCCACCTTCTGTGGAGCCTTCTTAAGTGCTCTCTCCTCACTCTGTCTCCCATTCACCTTACCCCAGTTCTCCACATCTACCCACTTACCCTAATCTTTGGCTCTCCCTTTCGCCATGGTTGTTACCCTGTCTGTTTACTTTGCCTTCTTACATCCTCACAGGGTAGCCCAAACAGTCATCCTTCAGAGGAACTACTGAAACAACCAGACTATTCAGACAAGATCAAGCAGATGCTGGGTAATCCTCAGGGCCAGCCCCAGGGGACTGGGGGAGGAAGCCTGCAGTGGAGTTGGGGGAAGCAGGGTTTCACAGATGCAGAAGAGTACAGGGCTGTGGACACTAGGCAAGAAATGGGAGGGAAAGACTGGACAGAGAGAGCATTGCTCTGCCAGGTTGGTTTGAGAGGGTCAGTTGGGTGCATCTAAATGGGAAACTATGCCTGTCTTCTAGAGTGCTCATGCTGTGTTATCCTTGTTTTCATTAACAGTGCCACATGGACTCCTAGGCCCTGGCCCGATAGCCAATGGTTTCCCACCAGGGGGTCCTGGGGGCCCCAAGGGCATGCAGCACTTTCCCCCTGGACCTGGGGGACCTATGCCAGGTAGGTGGTGAGTACAAGGTTGGAATGGGCTTATCTGCTTAATTTCAGTCTGATAATAGTATAGGATTGACTGGAAGGTGGGAGGTGAGGTGGTTTAGGTTGGGAGATGGCAGTTCCTGGTAGCTGATACTGTGTTCTCTTTTTTCTCCCTGTACAGGTCCCCATGGAGGCCCTGGTGGGCCAGTGGGTCCACGTCTCCTGGGTCCTCCACCCCCTCCCCGGGGGGGTGATCCCTTCTGGGATGGCCCGGGCGACCCTATGCGGGGTGGCCCAATGCGGGGGGGTCCAGGACCAGGTCCTGGACCATACCATAGAGGCCGAGGTGGCCGAGGAGGAAACGAACCTCCTCCTCCTCCTCCTCCTCCATTCCGAGGCGCCAGAGGAGGTCGCTCTGGAGGAGGACCCCCAAATGGACGAGGGGGCCCTGGTGGGGGCATGGTTGGAGGTGGTGGGCATCGTCCCCATGAAGGTCCTGGTGGAGGCATGGGCAACAGCAGTGGACATCGTCCCCACGAAGGCCCTGGCAGTGGCATGGGCAGTGGGCATCGCCCCCATGAAGGCCCTGGCGGTAGCATGGGTGGGGGTGGAGGACATCGTCCCCACGAAGGCCCTGGTGGTGGCATCAGTGGTGGCAGTGGCCATCGTCCCCATGAAGGCCCTGGTGGAGGAATGGGTGCTGGTGGTGGACATCGCCCACACGAAGGCCCTGGCGGAAGCATGGGTGGAAGTGGTGGACATCGTCCCCATGAAGGCCCTGGACACGGGGGGCCCCATGGCCACCGGCCTCATGATGTCCCTGGTCACCGAGGCCATGACCATCGAGGACCACCTCATGAGCACCGTGGCCATGATGGCCCTGGCCACGGGGGAGGGGGCCACCGAGGGCACGATGGAGGCCACAGCCATGGAGGAGGTGAGGATGCTCCCTGTCCCTCATATGCCTTTTGGTGTCCCATACAAGCTTTTGGGGAGTGGGTGAGAGTCACCACTGTTGGTAGCTAGGCAGAACGTGAGGTACCCGTCTCTTTGATGTCCCAGTATATGCATAGCAGTTCCTACTCTATGCCCTTCCCCCAAATCCCTAAGACTGTGTCTCTGAAAGTTCTTAGGATGCAATGGACTGGGGTGGTGAGGGTGGCATTGCCCTCAGCCATTTCCTGTCTAACTGTTCTGCCATCATTCCCACAGACATGTCAAACCGCCCTGTCTGCCGACATTTCATGATGAAGGGCAACTGCCGCTATGAGAACAACTGTGCCTTCTACCACCCGGGTGTCAATGGGCCCCCACTGCCCTAGGGACCATTTGCCTGCCCCGTTCACACAACCCCTGTGGACTGCAGCCTCGCTCCTTCTACCCTGTTATGGCTTCTGTGAGGCCCATTTTCCCTTTTCCCCAGCTGATGAGGAGCCGGCCCCCTCAGTTCCCACTTGCTTGGGTTCCTGGGGGTTTTCTGATCACTGGTGCGCATTGATGTACATATTTTCCTCCAGTCTGGGGAGGAGAGAGACTGGAAACGTTCCTGGACTGCTGAAGAGGAGACCCAGTTGGCTTCACTTTTTGAGAAGATTCACCCTGTACCCCAAACCCCTTTCCAGTATTACCCTTAATGCTTGAGAACCTAAAGCTGGTTATCCTGGAGAACACCCCTACCCTTCTATTGCGGGTCCCCACATGCACACAGAGCTCTGACACAGGATCAGCTGCACTTAAGAAATCATCCCAGCTCAGTTCATTATTCCTCATGGGGTGGGGAGATGGTGAAGGGGTATTGTATATCCCACTGCACTGAGAGGGCTCAATCAGCTGGATTTGAGTTCTGGAACACACATCATCCCCACTCCTCCCCCAGCGTGGGCTCTCCATTCTGAGTCCTTTCTCAAGTGGGACCTTGAACTGTCTGTGAACACCCAGTCTGCGTCCTGGGTCTGCTAGGTTCGATGATGGTGAACTCATATCTGCATCAGGTGCAAGTTTTAGCTGGCAAAGGTGAGGCCAGTGGTGCTGGTGTGCCTTTGCCAACTACAGCCAGTCTGGAGACTTGATAAAATACTTCAGTGAGACCAGCTTCTCATCAACTTGGGCCTGGCATGCTGGGCCTGAAAGTCACACTACATGCACTGCCTTGGGGAGTTAGCTCACTCCCTGCTCCCACCTGGAACCTTGCCAGTGTGAAGGAGGCTTTCAGCTACTTCACCCTGTCAACCACCTCTGAATCCCCACCAGGTGCCTTCCTGGGTGGATTCGACAAGATGATTTTGCCCTTTCCCAGTTCTCTCCTTCACCTTGGCATCAGTTGTTTTCTATGAAAACAGTGGATTGGTTGGGTTTTGTGCAGGGTCTTGGGTTAGAGCCAAAATGGATTTGAGGATGAGTATTTTTTTTTTTTTGGTTTTGTATATTTTGTACATTAATAATAAACAGTGGAAAGAGAAGCAGCTTATTTAACCCCTGGTGTGTTTGGACTTTTTTGAGACGGAGTCTCGCTCCGTTGCCTGGGCTGGAGTGCAGTGGTGCAGTCTCAGCTCACTGCAATCTCTGCCTCCTGGGTTCAAGGGATTCTCCTGCCTCAGTCTTTGAGTAGCTGGGATTACAGGCACCTGCCACCATGCCTGGCTAATTTTGTGTTTTTAGTAGAGACAGGGTTTCACCATGTTGGCCAGGCTGGTCTCGAACTCCTGACCTCGTGATCCGCCCACCACGGCCTCCCAAAGCGCTGGGATTACAGGCGTGAACCACCGCGCCCGGCCTGGACTGTTTTTTTAAAAAAGCCATTACCACCTGTGTTAGGTACATTAGTATAAATCTGTGGAATCTGATTTTTACTCCTCTGGAGCTAATGCTTGATCTAAGAGTTGCTATTAAGTACTGGTGAAAAAATACTTCAAAAAGTACATAAAACACTCTAGGATACAGACTAGATCTCAGCCACAGCGGTCTTTCCTGGTTCTCATCTCTCTGAGTCTTCCCTAACACGCCTCGTGTGTGTTCCTAGAACAGTCCTGTCCTGGCTATCATGCCCTCTAGGATGTGTTCTTGGTCATCTTACCCACATTCTACAGATAAGGGAGGAAAACCTGAGGATGCTGGAGTCAGATAAAGGCCATTGTCCCAGCTCTACCTCTCTGCAGTCTGGGTGACCTTAGCCAGGTTAGTGCTGGGTATCAGTGGATCATGTCTGTAATCCCAGCACTTTTGGGAGGTCAAGGTGGGAAGACTACTTGAGCCTAGGAGTTTCAGACCAGTCCGGGCAACATAGGGAGACCGGGTCTGTACAAAAAAATGCAAAAAACCCCCAAAAGGCCAGGCATGGTGGCACATACCTTTAGTTCCAGCTACCTGGGAGGCTGAGGCGAGAGGATCACTTGAGCCTGGGAGTTCAAGGCCACAGCTATGATAGTACTACTGCAATCCAGTCTGAGCAACAGAGCAAGACCCTGTCTCAAAAAAAAAAAAAAAAAAAAAAAAAAGGGCTAGGCACAGTGGCTCATGCCTGTAATCCCATCACTTTAGGAGGGCGAGGTGGGTGGATCACCTGAGGTCAGGAGTTTTGACACCAACCTGGCCAACGTGATAAAACCCCGTCTCCACTGAAAATATAAACATTAGCTGGGTGCCTGTAACCCAACTACTTGGGAGGCTGAGGCGGGAGAATCGCTTGAACTCAGGAGGTGCAGGTTGCAGTAAGCCAAGATCGTGCCACTGCACTCCAGTCTGAGTGACAGCAAAATTCTGTCACAAAAAACAAAAGGGTAAGTATAGACTGCTCTTCCCAAAGTGGCTCTGGCCAGGCACAGTGGCTCATGCCAGTAATCCCAGCACTTTGAGAGGCCAACGTGGGAGGATCACTTGAACCCAGGAGTTCAAAACTACCCTAAGCAACATAGGGAAACTCCATTTCCCCATTTCCGTGCCTGGCCCCCACTCTTCTTAAAACCAGCAATTAAAGCTGGGCACGGTGGCTCATGCCTGTAATCCCAGCACCTTGGGAGGCTGAGGCGGGTGGATCACCTGAGGTCGCAAGTTCAAAAGCAGCCTGGCCAACGTGAAGAAATCCCATCTCTACTAAAAATACAAAAATTAGCCAGGCGTGGTGATTGGCACCTGTTATCCCAGCTACTCGGGAGGCTGAGGCAGGAGAATGGCGTGAACCTGGGAGGCGGAGCTTGCAGTGAGCCAAGATCGTGTCACCACTGCATTCCAGCCTGGGCAACAAGAGTGAAGCTCCATCTAAAAAAAAAAAAGAAGAAAAAAGAAAAAAGGATCTATCACTTGAGGGGGGAGTGTGTGTGGCAGATATGAGGCAGTTGAAGATATTAACATGTTTAACGTGGGTTGAGAACAGTGGTTTTCAAGTCTGTTAGCATTCATCAGAATCATCTGAAGAGTTTATTAGAAAACAAATTTGGGCTGGATGCAGTGGCTTATGCCTGTAATCCCAGCACTTTGAGAGGCCGAGGTGGGCAGATCACCTGAGGTGAGGAGTTTGTGACCAGCCTGGCCAACATGGTGAAATCCCATCTCTACTAAAAATACAAAAATTAGGCATGTTGGTTTGCGCGCATAATCCCAGCTACTTGAGAGGCTGAAGCAGGAGAATCACTTGAACCCGGGAAGTGGAGGTTGTAGTGAGCCGAGATCACACCACTGCACTTCAGCTTGGGTGACAGAGCGAGACTTTATCTCAAAAACAAAAACAAAAACAAAAACAAGACAAATTGGGGGTAGGGTCCAGCAAAATTCTGATTCAGTAGGTCAGGATGGATCCTGAGATTTGCATTTCTAACAAATTCCCAGTTGCTGATGCTGCTACACTGCCCTGGAACACATGTCTCAGCTGTATTTCTGGCATTGGCCACATGAGGGGGCAACAATGTTTTATTAATATCTCTCAACGGCCTCACTGCATTTAGGCCCAAAGTGGGTAGTTATACCTTCCCCTTGCCCAGGCTTGGTGTGTGTGTGGGGTGTTCAGGTCAGTCTGTTGTTGCTCTGTGCACTGGGAGAAGACCTGAGAAGACATAATCTGAGGACCAGGCTAGGACGCGAAATACCAAAGAAGTATACAGCTCAAGTGAAAAAACCCAAACATGTCACAGCCTAGTGGTCACAACTTTGTGTCTCTTTCTTTCTGGTTCTATCTACTGCCTACTTCTCACCCTCTTTCTTCTATCTCCTGCAACAAGCCACAAGAACCTTTAAAGAGAGCTTAAAGTTTTTTTTTTTGTTTGTTTTGTTTTTGTTTTTTTTTTTGAGACGGAGTCTCGCTGTGCTCCCAGGCTGGAGTGCTGTGGCGTGATCTCGGCTCACTGCAAGCTCCGCCTCCCGGGTTCACGCCATTCTCCTGCCTCAGCCTCCCAAGTAGCTGAGACTACAGGCGCCCGCCACCACGCCCGGCTAGTTTTTTGTATTTTTAGTAGAGACGGGGTTTCACCATGTTAGCCAGGATAGTCTCGATCTCCTGACCTCGTGATCCACCCGCCTCGGCCTCCCAAAGTGCTGGGATTACAGGCTTGAGCCACCGCGCCCGGCCTTAAAGTTTTTACTGTATTTTAAGAATGAGCTCGGCCAAACGCGGTGGCTCACACCTGTAATCCCAGCACTTTGGGAGGCCGAGGCGGGCAGATCACGAGGTCAGGAGATGGAGAGCATCCTAGCCAACATGGTGAAACCCCGTCTCCATTAAAAATACAAAAATTGCCAGGCGCAGCGGCTCACACCTGTAATCCCAGCACTTTGGGAGGCCGAGGCAGGCGGATCACGAGGTCAGGAGATCGAGACCATTCTGGCTAACACAGTGAAACCCTGTGTCTACTAAAAATACAAAAACTTAGCCGGGCGAGGTGGCAGGCGCCTGTAGTCCCAGTTACTCAGGAGACTGAGGTAGGAGAATGGCATGAACCTGGGAGGCAGAGGTTGCAGTGAGCTGAAATCGCGCCACTGCACTCCAGCCTGGGCAACAGAGCGAGACTCTGTCTCAAAAACAAACAAACAAACAAAAATTAGCTGGGCATGGTGGCACGCACCTGTAGTCACAGCTACTCGGGAGGCTGAGGCAGGGGAATCGCTTGAACCAGGAGGTGGAGGTTGCAGTGAGCCAAGATCATGCTACTGCACTCTAACCTGGCGACAGAGCAAGACTCTGTCTCAAAAAAAAAAAAAAAAAAAAAAAAAAGAGCTCATTTTCTTTCAAATCATTTATGAAAGTTTGGCCAGGCGCGGTGGCTTATGCCTGTAATCCCAGCACTTTGGGCGGCTGAGGCGGGTGGATCACCTGAGGTCAGGAGTTTGAGACCAACCCTGACCAAATGGTGAAACCCTGTCTCTATTAAAAATACAAAAAAATTAGCTGGGCATGGTGACTGTTGCCTGTAATCCCAGCTATTCTGGAGGCTGAGGCAGGAAAATCGCTTGAATCCAAGAGGCAGAGGTTGCAGTGAATCCAGTGAGCCAAGATTGTGCCATTGCATTCCAGCCTGGCTGACAAGAGCAAAACTTCATCTCAAAAACAAAACAAAGAACCTGTTCTTTTTTTTTTTAGACAAGAATTTCACTCTTTTGCCCAGGCTAGAGTGAAATGGCACAATCTTGGCTCACTGCAACCTCTGCCCCCTGGGTTCAAGCGATTCTCCTGCCTCAGCCTCCTGAGTAGGTGGGATTGTAGGCGCTTGTCACCATGCCTGGCTAATTTTTGTATTTTTAGTAGAGAAGGGGTTTCACCATGTTGTCCAGGCTGGTCTCGAACTCCTGACCTCAGGCGATCCACCCGCCTCAGCCTCCCAAAGTGCTGGGATTACAGGTGTGAGCCACGGCACCCGGCCTACCTGTTCCTTTTTACTTACGTAAAAACTTTAGATTATATAAAGAGATTTTCCTTGTTTTTTTGCAGGGGGAGAGAGGTTGAACATTTCATTCATTTCACTACAATGATGTTTCTTCACCAAGCCCTGTAGGCACTTTTCTCTCTCCCGTTTCAGTCTGCTTTTCCTTTCTGCTTCAATTTTTCCCCTCTAAAATACCCTTGCGACGTTCAATGTTCTCGTCCTGTCAGTCCTTCCCCAGGGGCAACGAGTCTATCTTCAATTCAGAATCATTATCTCATTTCTTTCATTCCTACTCCTGGGCAGTAGACCTCATGTTGAAAAATCACAAAATCCTACTATCTTAGCCCAGTACAAATTAATATTAGCATTGGTTCTACACTTACTGCTGCTTGGCGTTTTTTTTGTTTGTTTTGTTTTGTTTTTTTTGAGACCAAGTTTTGCTCTTGTTGCCCAGGCTGGAGTCCAATGTGCAATCTCCGCTCGCTACAACGTCCACCTCCCCGGTTCAAGTGATTCTCCTGCCTCAGCTTCCTGAGTAGCTGGGATTACAGCTGCGTGCCACCATGGCTGGCTAATTTTTGCATTTTTAGTAGAGACGGTGTTTTGCCAAGTGATCCGCCTGCCTCGGTCTCCCAAAGTGCTGGGATGACAGGCATGAGGCACCGTGCCTGGACTACTCTTCTTGATTCTCTGGCACCAAAGCTTGGAAAAGAGTGAGTCCCATCCACTGGGAGCAACATTTCCCCTTCTCTTCCCATGGAAATACCTGAGTCTACATTATCTCCCTTCCATTCTTAGATGAAGAGAATCTTCTTTCCAAAGTAATATTGAGCTGTTCTCCTGGCATCTCTTTTCCCTGTCTCCCCACACCCACTATTTACCATCTAGTAGCCAGAGCAATTTTGTAAAAATGAAAACTGGATCAGTTTGCACTCCTGGCTAAACAGAACCAATGGCCTCCCATTGCTCAGCCTCTCCTGATCACATCCCAACCCGCTGGTCAAGGCATATAAGGCCCCATGTGTATTGGCGCATGCTCAAGTTCTCAGCTCCAGCCATTCCTTGACCATGTCCAGCTCTTCGCAGCCTCAGGGTCTTTGCACATTTTGGTCCCTTCCCTGAAGGCTCTCCTTTCCTACCTTCAGGCTTTGGCTTTAATGAGGCTGAGGTGGGAGAAGTTGAGCCCAAGAGTCTGAGCCCAGCCCAGGTAACAAAGCAAGACCTCTTTGCTACAAAAAAATTTAAAAATGAGCTGGGCATGTTGGTGAATGCTTGTAGTCCCCGCTATTTGAGAAGGTGAGGTAGGAGGATCACTTGAGCCCGGAGGATTGAGGCTGCAGTGAGCCACTGGAGCCTCTGCACTCCAGCCTGGGAAACAGAGGGAGACATCTCAAAACAAAAAACACATTTCTACAAGGTTTACTATGTGTACCACGTATGTGCATCACTTGTAGGTAATAAGTTGTTTATAAATAAAATGATTTAATATGGTTAATGAAATTTCCATGCGCTACCATGGAAATGTTTCCCTTTCGTGTTCCATTTCTATGCTGCTTTTTGGAGGGCATACTTCTGCCCACATTTAGGTGAATTATTAATTCCATTAACAGCATGTATGATTGGCTAGAGGGATCACAGAAGTTAAAACATATACCCTGGAGGAGATAAAATTTGTGGCCAGGTGCCATGCATGGCTCATTCCTGTAATCCCAGCACTTTGGGGGCCCTAGGAGAGGACTGCTTGAGGTCAGGAGTTTGAGACCAGCCTGGGCAATATAGCAAGACCTCATCTTTACAAAAAAGAAAAAAAAAAAGAGAAAGAGAGAGAGAGAGACGAAATTTATGCCTGTGAGGGGAAGTTATTTTGGAGTATTTTTTCACTATGTTTGAAGTAGTGAAATTAGTGATCAAATACTTGAAATGCAAGCTAGTATTCACTTTATAAATAACATTCCTATATATTTTATGTATCATCTCATCTAGACTAGCGAACTAAAAACTTAAAAATGCAAAAGTGTAGGCCAGGTGCGGTGGCTCATGCCTGTAATCCCAGCACCTTGGGAGGCTGAAGTGGGCAGACCACCTGAGGTGAGGAGTTTGAGACCAGACTGGCCAACATGGCAAAACCCGATCTCTACTAAAAGTACAAAACTTAGCCGGGCGTGGTGGCTCATGCCTGTAGTCCCAGCTACTCGGGAGGCTGACACAGGAGAATCACTTGAACCTGGGAGGCAGAGGTTGCAGTGAGCCAAGATCACTCTACAGCACTCCAGCCTGACAACAGAGTAAGACTCCATCTCAAAAAAAAAAAGAGAAACAATTATGAAATGCATATAACAAAAGCAATAGAGTTTAAGGCACTTTACATATTATTACACATCGAATCCCCTAATAACCCTGTGAAGTAGGTACTACCACCTTCATTTTACAGATGAGAAAAGAGGTATCAAGAGGCTAATGGCTTGTCCAAGGTCACCGCCAAGACCCTGACTTCTCCCCCTCAAATTCCGTAAGAGGTATGTTTCCTTATGTCTTTTGTTTTGTTTTGTTTGAGACAGAGTCTTGCTCTGTTGCCTAGGCTGGAGTGCAGTGGTGCGATCTCGGCTCACTGCAACCTCTGCCTCCCAGGTTCAAGCGATTCTCCTGCCTCAGCCTCCTGAGTAGCTAGGACTACAGGTGTGCACCACCACACTCGGTTAATTTTTTTGTATTTTTAGTGGAGATGAGGTTTCAACACGTTGGTCAGGATGGTCTCGAACTCCTGACCTCGTGATCCACCTGCCTCGGCCTCCCAAAGTGCTGGGATTACAGGCGTCAGGCACCATGCCCGGTCTCCTTATTTCTAATTTAGAGTGTTCCCTGACTATGCAGCTGTCTCCACACCAAACCTTCACTTGTTGTATGAAGCTTGTACCTGAGGTCCAGTATTATTTATTCACTTGGCTGGAAAACAATTTCCCCAAATTAAATGTCCAAACAGTTAAATCTTAGCCACACAGCTCTCCATATTCCCTCTGGAACAGGATACATCTCCTATCACTCCCTTCTCCCCAACCTCCACATCTGCTCTTTCCATCTGCCCTTTTCTTTCCCTCCCTATCTCCCCTAGCTAGTGCAGGATTCAGTTACCCCATTCCCGTAACAAGTTATGGGCTTCACCCTTCAGGTTTCTATAGCACGCCTTGCCTATCACCACCTAATACCACTACCCACCATCTGTATTTTACTTTCCAAACCCATCTCCCCAGTCTAACTCTTAAGAAAAATGGCCACAGCAGCTATCATCCATGAACTCCCAGGTTACCTTGTTCTTCCTCCCAAGCCTTAGCTCTGCTCTTTTCCTACTTCTGAAAAATGGCTCCCTGTTTCCTGATTATTCAAATCATTATTTTTCAAGGTCTATCCTCAAGTGACCCTGTCAAATAATCAAGCCGTGGATAATGTTTCCTTTTGAGTATGTGGCAACTTAGAATCTAGAGTACTACATGTTAGACAATTGATCAAATTACATTACCTAGTCACGCTTACTTTTAAGTCTTCTCTAACCAGACTATTAATGAAGGCAGATCTTGTCCCTTCCCTTCTTATATATCCCACAGTACTGTACATGTTGGCTGGACGATTTAATTTTTTTTTTTTTTGAGATGGAGTCTCGCTCTGTCACCCAGGCTGGAATGCAGTGGTGCAATCTCGGCTCACTGCAACCTCCGTCTCCTGGGTTCAAGTGATTCTCTGCCTCAGGCAACCGAGTAGCTGGGATTCAGGCACTTGCCACCACTCCCAGCTAATTTTTGTATTTTCAGTAGAGACGGGGTTTCACTATGTTGCCCAGGCTGGTCTTGAACTCCTGACCTCGTGATCCGCCTGCCTTGGCCTCCCAAAGTGCTGTGATTACAGGCGTGAGCCACCGTGCCCAGCCGATTTAATAATTTTTGAGAGGATCAATACCCTGGTCCCTGACCACAGGGCAGAGCACTTCCTCATTCATGAGATTAGCTTGGACAATGAGACCCAAATTCTGGTTAGGCGTGGTGGCTCATGCCTATAATCCCAGTACTTTGGGAGGTCGAGGCAGGAAGACTGCTTGAGGTCAGGAGTTCAGGACCAGCCTTAAGAAACATAGCAAGACACTCTCTACTAAAAAATTTTTTTAAAAAATTAGTTGAGTGTGCACATGCCTGCAGTCCCAGCTACTCAGGAGGCTGAGGCGGAAGGATTGCTTGAGCCCAGGAGGCTGAGGGTACAGTGCACTCTAGCCTGGGCAACAGAGCAAGACCTTGTCTTAAAAAAAAAAAAAAGTTGGGCACAGTGGCTCACCCCTATGATCCCAGCACTTTGGGAGGTCAAGACAGGTGAATTACTTGAGGTCAAGAGTTCGAGACCAGCCTGACCTACATGGTAAAACCCTGTCTCTTTTGTGTTTTTAATAAAACACAAAAATTAGCTGGGCCTGGTAGTGTGTGCCTGTAATCCCAGCTACTCAGGAGGCTGAGATAGGAAAATTGCTTGAACCTGGGAAGTGGGGGCTGCAGTGAGCCAAGATCGTGCCACTGCACTCCAGCCTTAGTGAAAGGACAAGATTCTGTCAAAAAAAAAAAAAAGAGACCCAAGTTCCAAGACGGAAGGTATGAATCACTACTTTTTCCTCACGTGAAGGGTTGGGGGAAAGGAATCCCATGATCCTCAAATAGCAAACACCGTCAGCAAGACTGCAAACAAGATCCATTTAGTGGGGATGAGGGGATTATTAAAAGCTGCTAGAAAACTGAATAAAGCAAATCAAGACTGAGAACAGTTCCAACACTCCTATCAATCTCCAAACAGTGACAGGTCGGCAGCAACTCCTTTCCTTTATTTCTTCCCCTTGTAAAGGGAAATTCAAGTTCAGCAGCATTCCTTTCCTGCCCCAAGTCCTCAACCAGACAAGAGGCTGCAGGCACCAAATCTTGGGTTGGATAATGGCAAAGGCCTCAGAAGCTCACCTCCAGCTCTGAGCTTCAACAGCTGTTTGTACCAGTGACTCAGCATTTAATCCACCAGAAAAGAACAGCACCACCCAAAGACCGGGGGCAGCTGGGCCTGAAGCTGTAGGGTAAACCAGAGGCAGGCTTCTGAGTGATGACAGTCTTGAGACAATAGGCCACATAAACTTGGCTGGATGGAACCTCACAATAAGGTGGTCACCTCTTGTTTGTTTAGGGGGATGCCAAGGATAAGGCCAGCTCAGTTATATGAAGAAAAGCAGAACAAACAAGTCTTTCAGAGAAATGGATGCAGTCAGAGTGGGATCAAGGTCACACTCCACTTTCATGTGCCTGAGTGGTTGCCAGGTCAGCTGCAGGCCAGAGGCAGTCTTCAGATGAGAAGGGGAGACCACAGGGGACTTCTAGGCCACACAAGTATGTCTCTCGGGAGACTTCTGGGAAGGAAAGCTCACTCTCGGGGCCGGCTGACCATGACTTCACCCAGGGCCTCCAACACCTCCCGCTTGTAGTCTTCGAAGTCACCATCGATTTGGCTAACACTCTGCTCCTCCACCACCCACAGCTGGCAGTTGGTTTCTGTGATGAGTCGGGCATCATGGCTCACAACGATCACAGCTTTGAAGAAAGATAGTAAGAACAGAGGGCAGGAAGAAAGGAGGAAGAGGGAAATCAGAACATGAAATAGGGAGTCCTAGGACCTGCTGCAGTGAAGGACACTACAGCTTGGTGCCCATGGAGCAGGGAGGAGGGCATACTCTCAGCTGACTTACCACCCTTGTATTCATTGATGGCCTCCCCTAGAGCATCAATAGACTCTATGTCCAGGTTATTGGTTGGCTCATCCTACAGAGAAGGAATTTCATGACTGAGCACTGCAACTCCCATCTTCCATACTGTTACCCTTATCCCTTCTCCTACAGCCCAGCTCACTCACCAAGATGAGGACATCAGGCTCCCGACAGGCCAGCTCGGCAAACACAACTCGCGCTTTCTGACCGCCTGTAGCAAAGGAAGGGGAGGGCTGTCACACCTTCTAGCACCTCACAGTCTGAAGGCAAACCCTCAAGATAAGCCAGTTTGTGAACTGAGGCTCCCTCATTCCCGGTTCCTCTAGGTAGTTTGTAGACATGAATGATACGGTGAAGGGTGCCCTCCCCGGCCCCTGCAGTGGTACCAGAGAGTTTGCAGATCTGGATGGTGTGGGCGTGACTCTCCAGGCCGAAGCGGCCCAGGCACTTGCGGGCATCCTGGTAGGGCAGGTTGAAGCCCCGCTGCAGGTACTCAGTGGGCGTCTCCTCCATACGCAGCTGCTCTGCATACTGCTGGTTGAAGAAGCCAATTTTCTGCCCGAGAAGAGAGGGAGGTGGTCAGTTAAAGTCACACTTCCTCCATCAGATTACCATTCCTTAAATCCCAATACCAACTTACCAGCCGGTGGTTCTTTCTCATTTCCCCCTGGGTCTGCAAGGGAAGAGAAAGTAGTTAAGAGAAGGGTAAGGGGAAAAGGCACTGCAGCTCCACATACCAACTTTTTTTTTTTTGAGACGGAATCTAGCTCTGTCACTCAGGCTGGAGTGCAGTGGCGCAATCTCGGCTCACTGCAACCTCCGCCTCCTGGGTTCACACCATTCTCTTGCCTCAGCCTCCCAAGTAGCTGGGACTACAGGCGCCTGCCACCATGCCTGGCTAATTTTTTTTTTTTTAGTAGAGACGGGGTTTCACCGTGTTAGCCAGGATGGTCTCAATGTCCTGACCTCAACCATACACCAACTTTTCTGAAGGGAAGACAAACACCAGAAATGGGCCAGTGACAAGTATGCATAAGAAAAGGAATAAGGGCTGGGTGCAGTGGCTCACGCCTGTAATCCCAACACTTTGGGAGGCCAAGGAGGGCAGGTCAGGAGGCACTTGAGGTCAGGAGTTCGAGACCAGGCTGGCCAACTCTGTCTCTACTGAAAATACAATAATTAGCTGGGCACAGTGGGACATGCCTGTAATCCCAGCTACTCAGGAGGTTGAGGCACAAGAATCGTTTTAACCCAGGAGGTTGAAGTTGCTGAGATTGCACCACTGCACTCTAGTCTCGAGGACAGGACAAGACTCCATCTCAAAAAAGAAAAAAAGAAAAGGAACAGGGATGTTCCCCTAATATGACAAAGGCATGGTGAGCAAAGTAAAAGAGTAAGGGGCAAAAGGGGAGTTAAGCAAAATAGAGGGAGGACGACAGGAACAAGCAGGAGGGACTAACCACAGCCAAAGAACACCTGCTCTCCACACAGCGAGACTCACGAATGGTACGTCGTAAGGGCCTCAGGTGACAAGTTTAGTGTTTTGGGGAGGATCTAATACCTTTCTAAAGATCTAATCTCTGGATGTGAGAAAATGGCCTCTCAACACTTTGCTGGAGGGAGCAGAAATGGCTACAAACTTTCTAACACACTAGATGGCAATATATTACAAAAGTTCAAATAAAATGGTAGATTTGGCCAGGCGCGGTGGCTCACGCCTGTAATCCCAGCACTTTGGGAGGCCGAGGCAGGCAGATCATGAGGTCAGGGTATCGAGACCATCCTGGCTAATCTCGGTGCACTGCAACCTCCACCTCCTGGGTTCAAGTGATTCTCCTGCCTCAGCCTCCCAAATAACTGGGATTACAGGCATGCGCAACCACACCTGGCTAATTCTGTATTTTCAGTAGAGATGGGGTTTCTCCATGTTGGTCTCGAACTCCCCACCTCAAGTGATCCACCCGCCTCGGATTCCCAGTGTTGGGATTATAGGTGTGAGCCACCACATCGGGCTTGGGCTGGTTTTTAACTCCTGAGCTCAAGTGATCCGCCCGCCTCAGCCTCCCTCAAAGAGTTGGGATTATAGGTGTGAGCCACCACACCAGGCCATTTTTTTTTTGGAGATGGAGTCTCGCTCTGTTGTCCAGACTACAGTGCAATGGTGCAATCTCAGCTCACTGCAACCTCCGCCTCCCAGGTTCCAGCAATTCTGCCTCAGCCTCCTGAGTAGCTGGGATGTAGGTGCATGCCATCACCTGCCTAATTTTTGTATTTTTAGTAGAGACGGGGTTCACCACGTTGGCTAGGCTGGTCTGGAACTCTTGACCTCAAGTGATCCCTGCTGGGACTACAGGCATGAGCCACTGTGTCCAGCCCATTTATGCAATTTTTAATTGTTCTATAAAAGACATATATTTCTTGTATAACCAAAACACGTGGGTGTGCCCCCTAGTTCGATCCCAATTCTCTTAGCTCTCCTCCCTGAACTGATCTAAGCTCTTCTCCTCCTCTACTGCTCCTCTTAGGGAAATGAATCATCTATGATGAGTTCTGTATTTAACTCTACATTCTCAAGAAGCTCCCTGATTCCAGCTTCTGGCAAGCAGCTGTGTCTTCACATTTCTCATGCTCTCCCTTCTTGGCTCCAGGACTCACCGGTGTCAGCTTGCCAGTCAGCAGCAGGAGTAGCGTACTCTTCCCCACACCATTAGGGCCCACAATGCAAACTGCAAGATGGAAGACAGGTGGTCAAAGAGGTCCCCAGAGACTCTCCCTGTGGCTCCTGCCATACATCCCTGAGCCAACCCCGCCAACTCACTCCTTGAATCCATGTCGATGCCAAAATCCAGGTTTTTAAAGAGTGGTTTCTGGCCCTCGTAGCCGAATGTCACACCTGAAAGCCAGGAAAAGCAGCAATTTATATTATTTTCAGTCCCTGTAAAGTTCTTCTGATGTGCTGGCCTTGGAGAACAGGAGCAATCTCAACCTTGGTGAAGAGTTTGGGGTGCACATACATGCTTTTGGTGCTTCCTGTGGAGCAGGAGAGGCCCGCGGCACTCACCATGCAGACCCAGCACAGGAGGGCTGAGTGGTGGGGGGTCCGGAAAAGTGAAGCGCACAGTGTACTCCTTAGGGCGCTTCAGGAGCTCAGGGGCCTCCTGGGATTCCTCATCCTGGTTTTTCCGTCGGCATTTCTGCTGCTTCCGAGTCAGGGCTTCCTTCGTTTGTTTTTCCTGGAGAGGAAGAGGAAAAAAGAGAAATCTGTGTCCTGCACAGCAGTCCTCGAAATGTAGGCCAGCGTTCCAGAGTCTCCTTCTTCCTCCACTGTCAGGAGAGAACAATGGTCCCCAGCCCAGAAGTCCCTCAGGTGCTCACCGCCTGCTTGGTGGACTTCCCGCCTGCCTTCAGCTCCTTCAGCTTTTTCTCTTGCTTCTCATACTGCTTCAGCAGTTCTTTCTGCTTCTGCTGGTACATCTTTTTGAAGGTCACTGGGGCAGAAGACAGGACTGGGCATCAGTGGTTGCTCCTCTCCCCAGCAAAGGGACAACCAGGGGTTGGTGGTGACGGGGTAGGCATCACTGTCTGGAATTCTGACAGGATTCAGTTTATCTAAATAGGCCCTCCCATTCAGACCTCTTTTCAAGGTTCTATCTCTTCCCTGCATCCACACACAATCCTACTTACTGTAATTGCCCCTATAGTAGTGGAGCCGCTGGGCATCGAGGTGGATGATATCAGTGCAGACATCATCCAAGAAACCCTGGTCATGGGAGACAATCAGCAAGGTCTTCCGCCAGCCCTGGAGGTAGCTGGGTTTCAGAGAACAGGGTGTAAGTGTCACAGCGGTCAAGTGAGAGAGAAGTCAGGGGAAGCAGCCAGACAATGGGGGCTGGGAGGGAAAGGGAGGGTCTGGATAGAGCTGTCACAGGCACAGTGGAGAACGGCTAAAGGAAAACAGGGCAGGAAGGGGAAGAAAGTGCAGAATGGGAACCAATGATGCCAAGGCTGTAACGCACTTATTGAGCCAGATGACAGCGTTGAGGTCCAGGTGGTTGGTGGGCTCATCCAGCATCAGCAGTGTGGGCTCCATGAACAGTGCCCTAGAGGGTGGGGAGCAGAGGGCAGGGTCAGGGAGAGAAAGATCCTTGCTCAGACAACCCCAGAGAAAATTCAGGGAGATAAAGCCTAAGACCATGAACACTCCTTCCCAAGCTCTCCTCAGAGAAGTTCTGGGGCAGGATATGGTTTAAGTTTTTCTGAGACAGGGCCTTGACCTGTTGCCCAGGTTGTCATGCAATGGGACAGTCGGGGCTCACTATAGCCTCAATCTCCCAGGTCCAAGTGATACTTCTACTTCAGCCTCCAGAGTAGCTGTGACCACAAGCATGCACCACCAAGTCCAGCTAATTTTTAAATTTTTTGTAGAGACAGTGTCTCCCTATGTTGCCCAGGCTAGGATATGCTTTTTTTCCCTTTCTGTGAAGATAGGGTCTCGCTATATTGCCCAGGCTGGTCTCAAACTCCTGGGTTCAAGATAATCCTCCTGCCTCTGCCTTCCAGGCATGAAGGCATGACCCATTGCACCCAGCTGCAGGGTATGTTGATGAGAACTCATCACCAGGTAGAGAGAAACAGAAGGACCCTAAGCTCTCACAACACAGATAGTAAGGAGGGAGAGGTAAGCCTTGAGACTCCCTATTGCCTTGGAGAATGAGAAGGGATAGAGGGAAAGGGCCCTGGTGGTCTGAGGTTGGAAGGGAGGGCAGTGAGGTGAATGGCCCACCTGGCCAGGGAGACACGCATGCGCCAGCCCCCTGAGAACTTCTGTGTGGGTCGATTCTGCATTTCAGGGTCAAAGCCGAGGCCAGCCAGGATTCGCCGTGCTTTGGCCTCTGCAGCTGCTGCCCCAGTGGCCCGCAATTCCTCATACACCTGGGAGGAGGGAGAAGAGGACACATGTCTGAGGGTCCCAGGAACCCCCGAGTCTTAGCCCGTGTCCCCTGCGCCATCTCCTCTACCTTCTCTAGCCTCTCAGCAGCTGTGTCATCTCCTTGTTCCAGCTGTCCCTGAAGCCGCCGCTCCTCTTCCAGCAGCTTTAATCGCTTGGTGTCAGCTCGAAGAACAGCCTGGACTGCTGGTGTCTCATCTGCTACCACCTCTGGGAGGCAGAGGGAGAACAGTCAGGCAGCCTCAAGATCCAAGAGTCTCATCCTTCTTTCCCTTCAACTGCATTTCTGTTTTGCCTGACCCTGCCCAGCTTTTTGTACTCATTCCAAATAAAACAAGTTCCTCATTAACTCTCCCCTCCTTTCGTTAGCATCCCTTTCCCAGTCCCCAGTCTCCCTCCACATCCCTTCCAACTCCATGGCCACAATTTCTTCTATTCTTGGCTGGCTTTTCTACCAACTGCCCACCCCACCAAGCCCCTTTTCTCCCCACTGGCCTCACCCTGCTCACACAGCAACACATCAATGTTGGGAGGGATGCTCAGGGCTCGGTTGGCAATGTGCTTGAGGAGCGTGGTCTTGCCCTTGCTGGGGAATAAAAGCTATTAGGACCCGGCCACCACTGAGAAATCTCTTCTTATCCCTCCAGGCTCCTCCCCTTTTTGGCCTCCAGCTCCCTCCTCTTCTCACCCATTGGGCCCCACCAGCCCGTAGCGGCGGCCGGCTACAATGTACAGGTCTGCATTGACGAACAGCTCCTTGCCATGAGCGGAGATGCTGAACTTCTCCAGCTGCAGCCATCAGGAAAGAGGTGGCAGAGGGAAGGGATGATCACATGAAAATTCTCCCTTTGGGACAGGAGTGGTCACTTTCTCCCTGCAGGGAAGCCTCTGACACCGATACCTCCAGCATAATCCCCTTCCTCTCCCCACAGCCGGTCCCTGCCCTGTCCACTGCCTGTAATGGGAGTCCCATGCGTCCTCAGCTAGTGTAGTCTGTCCCACACTATTTTCTGCTGAGGGTGGACCCTACTTCTACTGGTTTTTCTATCTTCTTGCTCAAGTTGGCAGAACCCAAGGTGTGGAAAATGCCTCCAATCTTTCTTCCCACTAAACTAACCCATTCACACACCATGGCCACTCAGGGAAGATGAGAGAACCGGCTCTTCCCTAGGCAAGTGGACTGGAAGGGGCCCCCTGAGACCTTACCTTGATGTCAGATGCATTTTCTAACATGGCTTGGCGGGAGGACATCTCTGCCTGGGACACGGAGAAGTCATTTTCAGCTGCATTGGCTGCTTTTAAGGAAGCCACTTGGCGCTCATACTCCATCTGAGAAGGAAGGAAAAACTACATTTGAAGCCACGGTCTATCAGTTTCCCATCACCATGAAACAGCCCATGCTGGCTGGGCATGCTGGCTCACGCCTGTAATCCCAGCACTCTCAGAGGCTGAGGAAGGTGGATCTCTCGAGCTCAGGAGTCTGAGACCAGCCTGGGCAACATGGCAAAATCCCGTCTCTACAAAAAATACAAAATTTAGCCGGGCATGGTGGTGCCACCCATAGTCTCATCTATTCGGGAGGCTGAGGTGGGAGGATCACTTGGGCCTGGGAGGTTGAGGCTGCAGTGAGCAGAGATCACGTTACTGCACTCCAGCCTGAGGAACAGTGTGAGACCCTGTCTCAAAAAACAAACAAAAAACCCCAAAGTGAAACACCCCATGTCATCAGACATCGAGATAAGGCTCACAGAACACAATTATTTTCCTACTCCGATTGTTTTACCTGGAGTAGCCCCCCAAAGCTGTCCTTCCTATTCCCAATCGCATGTCCCCTAGTTGAAGTGTTTAAAAATCCCCTACTTTTGACCACTAAGAACCAAGGTCTTACCTGTTTTTTCAGCTTTTTCTTCTCCTTTTTGCTAAGGTGAGCATAGGGATCATCTGCCTTAGACTCTCCTCCTTCCTCCTCCTCTTCTTCCCCTTCTCCTTCTTCCTCTGAACCCTGTGAGAACCCAGGGATGGTCAAAAGTAGGGACCCCGGCTGGGTGCGGTGGCTCACGCCCGTAATCCCAGCACTTCGGGAGGCCAAGGCGGGCAGATCCTGAGGTCAGGAGATCTAAGACCATCCTTGCTAACACAGTGAAACCCCATCTGTACTAAAAATTGCAAAAAATTAGCTGGACATGGTGGTGGGCACTTGTAGTCCCAGCTACTTGGGAGGCTGAGGCAGGAAAATGGTGTGAACCTGGGAGGTGGGGCTTGCAGTGAGTGGAGATTGTGCCACTGCACTCCAGCCTGGGTGACAGAGCGAGACTCCATATCAAAAACAAACAAACGAACAAACAAAAAAACCCACGGACTCCTTCTAGAACTCAGATTTCATGTCATCCACACCCTGTCCCTGCCCCAGTTCCGCAGTCAGCTCTTTCCTTCACTCAGAGTCCTAAAATATCTTGGGATCCTCTCTCATTCTCATATCCAGCCCCTAGTCTCCCTGTAGTCCTTTACCAATTTCTGCTACCAGGAATGGTACAAGACAAATGGTATGAATATATATGTATGAAATGTGATAACGCGTATGTCCCTATAAACGTAACTCCCAATATAATGTAACTGAAGGTGGAGTAAATGGATTTCAAGAGTTTCATTTGCATAAAATGAGTTTCTGTGGTTTCCCTGTTAACATGCAAAGAAAAGATCAGGTAGCCAGCTGGGTGCGGTGGCTCATGTCTGTAATCCCAGCACTCTGGGAGGCCAAGACGAGCAGATCACAAGGTCAGGAGATTGAGATCATCCTGGCTAACATGGTGAAATCCTGTCTCTACTAAAAACACAAAAAATTAGACGGTCATGATGGCACGTGCCTGTAGTCCCAGCTACTTAGGCGGCTGAGGCAGAATTGCTTGAACCCAGGAGGCAGAGGTTGCAGTAAGCCGAGATTACGCCACTGCACTCCAGCCTGGGCAACGGAGTGAGACTCCATCTCAAAAAAAAAAAAAAAAAAAAGAAAAGAAAACATCAGGAATCTCTAGTGTACAGTCAGAGGAATCAAGCAGAATCACAGAACTAGGAAGTGCCGGAGGCATGGGGACCCTAGAGATCTCCAGATTCCTCCTTCTATCACACAAAGGAGACAAGTGAGACCCAAAGGGATGGGAAGATGTATTTAAGGTCATAGCCAGTGAAGGCAGAGCCAGGACCCAGATCATCTGAGACAAATTCCAGGCCCTTTCCTCACTGGATCAGGTGTTGCAAACTACAGCCCATGGGCCAAGGCTGACCTCACACTTGTTTTTACACAGCTCCTGAACTTTATAAAAATAGTTTTTGTATTTTCAAAGAGTTGGTAAAAAAAAAAAAAAAAAAAAGAATATGTAATAGAGATTATATGTGGCCTGCAAAGCCAGAAACATTTACTACAAGCCCTTTATAGAAAAAGTTTGCTAACTGGGCACACTGGCTCACACCTGTAAGCATTTTGGGAGGCTGAGGCAGGAGCACTGCTTGAGCCCAGAAGTTTAAGACCAGCCTGGGCAACATAGTGAGACCTCGTCTCTATACTAAAAATTAAAAAATTAGCCAGCGGTAGTGGTGCACACTTCTAGTTCCAGCTACTCAGGAGGCTGAGGCAGGAGAATCTGTTGAGCCCAGGAGGTTGAGGCTTCAGTGAGCCGTGTTCACACCCCTGCACTCCAGACTGGGTGACAGAGTAAGATCCTGTGTAAATAAAAACAAAAACAAAACAACAACAACCCCACCACTCCCCCTAAAAAAAGAAAAGAAAAAAGGTTTGCTGAGATAGTAACTATATCCCCAGATCGTGACTCTCCCATAAGAACCCTGGAGCCCTAGTCCCTCATTCTACCTCCCCCCAACACCAAATACACACACCTGCTCTGCCTTCCTGGCCTTCTCCTTCCCTTGTTTGGGAGGCTCCTTTTCCTTTATTATTTCTTCTTCTTCATCCTCCTCTTCATTGTCCAGAGCAGCGAATTTATTTTGAGGCTAATAGGGAAAAGACAGGTGTGATGAAATGCTTTAATTCCTGGGCCCCAATACCTCCTCCTGCTAGTTACTCTCTCACCTTAGCCTTCCCTTTTGACTTCTCTTCCTTTCCCTTTTTGCCCTTGAGCACAGGCTGCTGTTCCTCAGATACGGCCTGGAGGAGACACACATACACATTAAACACATACGTACAAATTATTGTGCTACTTTGCTGTGTAATAAGCATTTCTAGAGAGTCTCCTGTGTTACCCATACAGATGCTCCTCCATTTATGATCAGGTTGCATCCCGTCCCGATAAACCCACCAGAAACTGAAAGTATCATAAATAAAAAACTATAGTTCCAACTTACTATAGGTTTATCTGGACATAACCCCATCATGAGTTGAGGAGTATCCTAAATGAGTATGACCTTCACACTATCATAAAGTAGAAAAACCGTATGCCTAAGTATAAGTTGGAGACCATCTGTACTGAGTGCTGCTGACGAAAAATGAGACCCAGAAAAACCCTATCCTCCAGCTTGAGACTAGATAGTGAAGAGACAACTAGGGAACATCAGCAAGGTTAAGGATTATAAGTCAGGCAAGTGCGCAACCGGAGTGGATGGCACTAGCACTGGACGCTTTCTTGAGAGGGCAAATGGACATGGACTAAGATGCACACGCAGAAGAGTCACAAGTAGAAGAGCAAGGACCTGGGGCTTTGTTTCAGGTTCTGTGCTTAAAGCAACAGAATCACTGAAGATGTCTGAGTGATAAAAAGGGCTTTTTTTTTTTTGAGATGGAGTCTTGCTCTGTTGCCCAGGCTGGAGTGCAGTGCCTCAATCTCGGCTCACTGCAAATTCCGCCTCCCAAGTTCAAGTGATTCTCCTGCCTCAGCCTTCCAAGTAGCTGGGATTACAGGCGCACACCACCATGACTGGCTAATTTTTGTATTTTTAATAGAGATGAGGTTTCACCATGTTGGTCAGGCTGGTTTCGATCTCTTGACCTCGTGATTTGCCCGCCTCGGCCTCCCAAAGTGCTGGGATTACAGGTGTGACCCACTGTGCCTGGCCTGGGCATGTATTTTAAAAAGATGATTTTAACAGTATAAGTAAGACAGATCGAGGAGAGCTAGTTTAAAAGCAGGAAATTACTCCACCATGGCCAGAAGGTGCTAAATGGAGTGAGAGTGACTGATCGAGCCACCACTGTCACCTTATTGATCCGATTCTTCTCTGGCTTGGCAGGCTTAGGAGGATGTTTTTCTTCCTCATCCTCTTCCTCACTCTGATCCTGAATCAGGGCTGCAAAAACATTACCACCCTAGAGAATGAAAGGGCCACAGAAGTCAGTAGGATGGTCAAGATTGCATCCTTGGGGTCCGTTTACCACACAGATGGCTTACCTTGGTTTTCTTCCCTCCGCGGGGTTTTGGGGTGGGTACTGAAATGACAAGCGGAGAACATGAGATAGGAAACAATTACAATGTCTGGCCCCCCAGTTTAATGCAACTTGAAGATCAAGGTATGAGGCATCACTCCCATGACTCATGGATTCCAGGTACCCGTTCCCCCTCAGGTCATTTACCCTCATCCTCCTCATCACTGGCTGGCACTGAGAGCTTCTTAAGACGCTCCATGAGCTCTTTCTCCTCCCCATCATCATCCACATCCTTCTTCCGCCTGCCTTTTCGGGTATCTCGCTTCTTTTTTTGCTGCTGAGAGCAAAAGAAGAATGAGAAAATGAAGCCCAGGCCCCTGCTGTATTTCTGCCTCACAGAAGGTTCCCCATCAGCTAAGTGGAGCAACATGGGCTGCAAAGGGATTGGTGGGCCCTGTGGCACTTGTACCTGCTGTTGCTGTTGCTGCTGCTGCTGCTGCTGCTGCTCCTCCTTTTCCTTGAGTACTTTCTCTTCTTCCCCAGCCTGTTTATCTTCTACTGCCAGCTCTTCAAAGAACTATCAAGGGAGTTAAGATACAGGTAAACATGGTTCCAAGAGCAATCCAATCAAGCTGTACTCTGCCACACACGGGCCCACTGGCCCTCCACTCCACCCTCACCTTACCTCCTGTCTCGCTCTTTTTTTCTTTTAGTGGAGAATGGAGTGTGCAGGTCTCAAACTCCTGGGCTTAAGCTATCCTCCCACCTCTGCCTCCCTAAGTGCTGGGATTACAGGCGTAAGCCACCATGCCCAGCCTATCTCTTCTCTTGACAAGATCTTCTCTCCTCCCTTGGACCTCCCACCTCCTTCACATGGCCATTTATTTAGCCTGGAAACACCCATAGTCATTTCTTATCCTCAACCCTCATTTTCTCACCGTTTTTTTGATCTTCTTGTCCTTCTTCCCTTTCTTCACCACTTTGTCTAGAAAGTTAAGCAGAGATCGTGAATGCTTATCTACAAATTCTAACGCAGTCTGATCTCCCCTGCAAGATCTCTGTAGCCTCCATCCTATTTTATTATTTTTCTGGCTTAACTATCACTCCCTAAATATTTTTACTGTCTCACAACTCCGGCAGAAATAATCATTCCCATCTCTATTCATTCATCCAATAAGTATTTATTTACTACACAGCTACCACGTGTCAGATACTGTGCTAGCATAGGGGATTATAACAATGAACAAGACAACCGTGGTCTCCTCTGGAGCTTACAGGCTATAGGAAGAGAGATTTTTAAATAGGTAATTCCAGGTGTACTGAAGGTTCCAAAAGAAAAGGTAAAGCCGGCCGGGCGCGGTGGCTCAAGCCTGTAATCCCAGCACTTTGGGAGGCCGAGATGGGTGGATCACGAGGTCAGGAGATCGAGACCATCCTGGCTAACACGGTGAAACCCCGTCTCTACTAAGAAATACAAAAAACTAGCCGGGTGAGGTGGCGGGCGCCTGTAGTCCCAGCTACTCGGGAGGCTGAGGCCGGAGAATGGCGTGAACCCGGGAGGCGGAGCTTGCAGTGAGCTGAGATCCGGCCACTGCACTCCAGCCTGGGCTACAGAGCAAGACTCCGTCTCAAAAAA